>NW_022589704.1:64332696-64577712 GCF_004348235.1 Phoca vitulina | reverse complement strand
GGAAGGAAGGAAGGAAGGAAGGAAGGAAGGAAGGAAGGAAGGAAGGAGAAAGAGCGAGAAAGGAAAAGAAAGCAATTGGATAATCTGTCTCCTTAATGAAAGTGAGTGAAAACAAAATCCCCAAATAATACAAACTGGGAAGAATGTAATTTTAGAAATTTTACAATTTATATTGACTGCATTTGACACGGGGTTTGTTCCAAGCTATGCAATTGTCACATTGATATAGATTATTTAAAAGCAAGCTACATGGGCATTTTCACCAACCATTGTTTCTACATCAACTCCACTACTACTTCTCCCTCAGTTTTACTTCTTCTCTTTCACCCAGTTCTTCTGATTCTTGGTTTCTAATTTTTATTTTATCAGGTTTCTAATATTTTAGAATCAGGTCTCTAATCACATCATAAAGTTTATTTCTTGACACACAAATGTATGCCAAGAATGTGGCATCATATACTTCCTCTATATTTTATTCTTAAATCTATATTTCTTTGTATTTTTCACAGACATTAATATGCCAACACATTTTCTAAAGAAATAATTTCTTTGGGGAACTTTCTTAATTGATAGTACCTTTTTAGTAAAAAAAAAACAAAAACCTGAAAATATATTTCACATTCATGGCTAACATAGACATATGTATGTAAAGATACATTTAATTATAATGGTTTTACAATTTTCACAACCCTTTCACATATAGCAATGTTCTGGTATGTAAAATGCAAATATTCTTTTCTCTTTTTTTTAATACAAATGGTTACATCAAGGTTTATAGAGTTCAGTATTTGCCAAGTCATGTTTAAGGAAATATTGGAGCTATAACCAGAAGTCAGGTTTTGAGCTTTGAGTTCAGTGCCTTCTACCACTTCATACTACTTAAGATAGGTCATTTTGATAGTGGGTGATGAAGAATTAGCAACAATAAGCCTAATATTTACTCTTTTAATAAAGGGCAGCAGTTTAGCTAATATGCCTAAACACATACATGAATATTTTTGTTTAAAAACTCTTATAAAGAGACACTGACAGGGGTGCCTGGGTGGCTCAGTCGTTAAGCGTCTGCCTTCGGCTCAGGTCATGATCCCAGGGTCCTGGGATCGAGCCCCACATTGGGCTCCCTGCTCTGCGGGGAGCCTGCTTCTCCCTCTCCCGCTGCCCCCACTTTGTTCCCTCTCTCGCTGTGTCTCTCTCTGTCAAATAAATAAATAAAATCTTTAAAAAAAAAAAAAAAAGAGACACTGACAGGAGTTCATGGGAATGAACTAGGTCTATTTGTGAATAAATTCTTAGTTCACAGTTGCTGTGGGAAAAAATGAAGGATCCAATTACAAAGTCTGAAAGGTTTCCTATAATTAGTGGCTATTATATTACTTTTGTTTATGACATAATACAGAGGGAAGGAAAAATGGGAGAGGAATTGCTGGTTCATTTCTTCATTGTTTTCCTAATTGCTTTTTTACTAACAGCTTACATTTCAAGGAAGCCAAGCTATAATCATTTCATCAATAACATTAACCTGTCATTTCATTCAGGAAATATGAGGCAAGTTTTGGTCTTAACTTTAAGAATACTAGGAGATCCTCAACTCTTTTATATTGTCTTGTAAGCATACTTGCAGAACAGTGTGGTCAATACATAGGAAATGTCTCAGACTTATATTTGTGTGTGTGGCATAAATAAATACTTACCAAAGTAATAATTAATTGAGTGATGACTGCATATACTTTCTAAAAATCTTTCATGAAGATACTGTTTTTGACATTTGAGAAATTATGTCTTTCAAATAGAAAAAAAAGAAAAGCAAATTAAACATCATAAGCTCACATGTTTAGAATATATAATATTATTTTAAAATAATATAGAATTATTGGATTATTTCAAGTTTGCGCAGGAAACACAAGTGATTTAAATCAGTGGTAGAACCAATCTCTTCAATAAATCCCATATAGAGATGTTTATGTTGTTTGGTCACTTTCTGATATAACAAGCCAATAATGACCCCTACAACTTGCCAATAGTCAATTCCTGTGCTTGGTTTCCCTGCCTTTCCTTAAGATGGTGATAATTATAGGATAACGTTTTCAATTTAAGAGAATGTCCCAGACTCATTTTTACTAGCAAAATGATACTAACAACAACAACGACAATAATAATAATAAATTGAGGGACGCCTGGGTGGCTCAGTGGGTTAAGTGTCTGCATTTGGCTCAGGTCATGATCCCAGGGTCGTGGGATCGAGTCCCGTATCAGGCTCCTTGCTCAGCAGGGAGTCTACTTCTTCTGCCTGCCATTTCTCATGTTTGTGCTCTCTCTTTCTTTCTGATAAATAAATAAATAAATAAATAAATAAAATCTTATAATAATAATAATAAATTGAGCATCTTCAAATACATGAATTTATACTATTGTTAAATTTTAAAGAATCTACATGTCAACTGTAGAACATTATATATATTAAAAATATATATAAAATTGGGCGCCTGGGTAGCTCAGTGAGTTAAGCGTCTGCCTTTAGCTCAGATCATGATCTCAGGGTCCTGGAATCGAGACCCACGTTGGGCTCCCTGCTCAGCAGGGGACTCTGCTTCTCCCTCTTGCTCTGTCCTTCGCCTGCTCATGCACACTCACTCTCTCTGTCTCATTCTCTCTCAAATAAATAAATAAAATCTTAAAATATATATAATTGAAAATTTAAAGACACTGATTTTAAAAAAAACTCTTCTAGCATCCTTCTTATGTGTGCATATTCCACTTGGAGACCACAGATTATGCCTTCCACATGTCCAAATCCCAACCTATTTGACAAGTTCAGCTCATGTCTCATATCCACCAGCCAAACTTCCCTGGAGTACTCTGACAAACATGTCCTCATCTATTCTTACCTTCACATTACAAAAATACATTTTTCACATAGCATACATCTAGTTTTAAAACTAGCATTCTTTCAATATCAACATTAATTGTAACATCTTCTGTTTAACATCTTTCTAGGTGTTGTAAAATTAACTATATAGTTTAGTGCAGGAGAAAATTCTTATTCAAATGAAATAATTATAAGACTAATTTTTTGGCGGTGAAAAAGAGAGCACACAAAGTTTTTGTCATAGCCTCTGCTAGTTTTACAGGAGAAAATTACATATTTGGGATAACCCATTTAGAATTCTAACTGATGTTTTATTTTGAAAAGAAAACAAGAAGTCTTTACATATGTAAAAACTAAGCTTTTAAGAAATATTATATATACCAAATTTTTTTTTTAGAGAACTGGGAATGTTTGTGTTTCAAAGATGAAGTCTCGATGCAAAATATTTGCCAAATACCTTTGCTGGAAAAGAAAAATAAATAAATAAAATCTTGCTTTTATTTTTTTTTCCAAGAACTATTCTATACATTTTAAAATCAGGCAAGAGGAAGCCTTTGGTGTGAGGAATACAGCATAGTATTAGGAACCATGAGTCAGGCAAGCCTGAGTTGAAATTCCAGCTCTAACATATTCCGGTTGCGTGCAATGGACAAGTGCCTTTACATTTCTAAGCCTCAGATTCCTCCTCTAAGAAGTGGAGAGGACAATAGAGTCCATCCTTATGTTACTGTGTGCATTACAATAGGTAATGCATATAACACCATCTACGTTATATAAATACTTTATAACACAAAGTGCTGAGAGGGGTGTTGAACACAAGAAGCACTCAATAAATATGAAATCTCAAATTGCTAAGGTCAATTCTATGCTTGTGTGAGATAACAGGCTAGGGTCAAGGGGGATTGGCTGAGCGTAGGTCTTTCCTTGGAGAAATACTAAGTGTTCCTAAAGGAATCCTATTCATTGCATTAGCTTCAGTAGCATCATATTCCAATCAAGCAAACTAAACTGGCATGGATAACTGCTTAATTGAAAAATTATTAACCATATTACATCACTTAGAATAAATGAAGCCTCGTTAAAACCTTATTTTGATATATTTTTAACTTCATAAAGCTTTTTAGTATCTACTATTTCATTTGAACCTGACAACATTTCACTGCTGAAAAAGATACCATTAACCATCACCTAGGAGTTAACATAAATGTGAAACATGAGAAACCACAAAGTAAAGCCTTTTGGTGAGAAGGCATCTTATGAAACTAAGGATTTGTAATTTTTACATTAGCTTTGAAAGGGGTCTTCCTAGTCATCCTTCAGGAGAATCGTTCAACCTTGCAAGAATACTGGTCTTGGCCGACAGAAACTAGAGAATAAATTTTAAGAAGATGTATCTGAGCTGCATAAACAATCATGATACCAGCAAACAAAATTTTCTGCTACTATGATATTTTTTTTCTCCACAGCATGTAACATCTGATTTATTTCAACATTCCTTTTAGTGATCCCTTTCATGTGTGTTTTATCAAAAGCCACCTAAAATTCTTTGCGCAGACAGGAAAAAAAATAATCAAGCTAACAAACCCAGAGATGGAAATTTCCATCACTGATGTCATAGATGTGACTTTAGATGAGAAAACCCAAAATATGTGGGAGGAGAAGGTCACTAAACATAAAATTCTCTGCCTCTGATGTGAAGCAGGAGTGCAAGTCAGAAAGCAGTTGAGTCATGTCCTTTGTTATCTTGGCAAGCAGCTTTTTCTCAAGGCACCAAAACGGAGCTTTGACCATGTTTCAGACCTCATAAAATTGATAAATTAGATTTGAACTCCTTGTATTGCAAATACACACCCAGTTACTCCAGGAGTTAAAATCTCACAGCTGTCATGGAAAACGGGAACCCAGTGGCCTAAATAGGGACTTCTGCTATCATCTGTATGGGAGAATATCAAGCAAATCGCTGCTCTTTGATACATACCTTGATTTAATGGTACCCAATGTTCTTTCATAGAATTTCTATTCTTAGGCTATTCTTTAGGACATTTTGTGACCAAATTGGTACTGACTTTTGATGTGCATGGGCTAGAAAATTAGCCAGTGATAAGGAAGCTCATACAAAGCTGTAAAGGTCATCAGGAAAGAATAGAATATCTGAGGGTAGGTGGAATTGTGCTATAGAAGAAAATGAATATATCTATATATCTATAGAGACAGAGAGAGAGGGAGGGAGAGAGCAGTTACTTTCTGTTCAATGCTGTGTTAGAAATGTAATCTCTTCAGCGACACTAAGAATGTTTTTATCCTCATTTCAATTCATGGAGAATTAGAGATTTCATTCGATACTACTAGAAAAGGTTAGAAGCAGGCTTTAAACTCAGTTCTAGCTCTGTTGAATGTGTTCACCATGTCGAGGTCAGCAGGCTCTTGAAAAAGCGGGGAAAAATAGGGAAAGGGAGATTACTGACTGACAAAGATGTAAGTTACAAGCAAACACAACAGAAATATTTCAAATCAATAGAGGAATAAAAAAAAAGGTATATTTGCCAGAAGTTCCTGTTGCAGATGAAGGTATCCGTCGCTTTCTTTCTTTCTGATCTCCGCCAATTCTATGTTGCCACGATATCCTTGGTTGTGTAGTTCCCAACTATCCCACCTCCCAAAATAAAACTACAGTGCCTCGTCTATGTCTTTCTATTTTCACCACAAGAGGACATCTTTTTACAACAGAAGTTATTAGCTACTAGGGGGAAAAAAAAAGACTGCTTAAACATAGGCATTGTAAATTACACTCTGCAGTTCTTCTCACTGAAAAAGAACTAGACCTAGCGTTCTCCCTGAATCTCGGGAATATTCTGCACTTAAAACGACCACCATGGAACATGCAATAAAGTTCTATGGCATTAGAGCTGCTAACTGGGATTTATAGGCTGCAGAGCTCTTGTCATCTGCCTTGAAACCACCAAGATGGAGAATTCTGTCCTGAAATATGAATAAGGAGTGTCTCATCGTCCTGCTCTCTGATCCTCTCGATTAACCTGTGCTGCTGTGGGAGGTAATTTGTCTCGCTACTTGCAAACAAACAAGGAAAGATGGTTCAGTGATGCCCTAACACTTGGCCCCTCTTTCCTGCCTTAGTCCATATCTCACAAAGGCCATGGGCTTGGACATGAGATAGAAAAATGGAGCAGATCATCATGAAAATCTTCACATGATTTAGCTCCAACCTTAATTCCAAAACTTAATACCAAAGACCATGAACCTTTTCTCTTTTTTTCCCAAACGAATCTACCATGACTTGGCATTTCTCAAAGATCATTTCAGTCTTGCCTCAGGAAACTGAACACAAACACAACTGACCCTTCATTCATCTCAAAAAAAGTAAGAGAATTTACTAAGATTCTTAATGTTTTTAAAACAACTCCATATTATATGACAGAAAACGTATCAGGCATTTTAAGGTACACCATGCTTGAGCCATGTCGACGGCACAGACACAGGCCTCCAGGGGCGTTTCTCCTAATGAATGAGAGGTGCTCTGCCCAACTATCTGTGAAAAGATATGGTTCAGCGGCTGCCTTGACAACATAACCAGCACATTAGTGACCCGAGGGACTTCAGAGATACCTGCTATTGTTTGACACCAAGAGGAATTGGAAACTTACTAAACATAGAGCAGGTGCAGAGAAACCTATCATTGTTCTCTCTCTACAGCATGGGTTCAGGTGGGAATCGAGCTCACTGTAAAGGGCAGATAATATATATATAAGTACATAATAAAGTATATGACTTCTAATAATAGATGGAAAAGCCAGGAGAGGAAAGACTCAGAAAGATAACAAAAACATAGAAAAACGGACATCTGTACAATAGTTCTGAGACAGTCATTCAAATCATTTGAGCCTCAGGCTGGACGGAACTCAGTTTGCTTCAAAAGCTGGCTATTTCGAATAAAAATAGAATGGGGAACTGCGACCGGGACTGAGTCACCCGCGCGTCTGCCACATTTCCCACATCAGTCTGATGACACCTGACTGGTCTACTTTTTAAAATGTTTTTGTGTATGATGGTGACCCTGATTTAACAAGAATGGCATTTAGAGAACACAAGAAGTATCAGCACTGTGAGTTTGTCTGAAATCTTTAGGCGCTGTGCCGCCACTCTCTCTTTCCATCTTCCTTGCCCACGGCCCTCTCCCTCTTCCTTTTCTTCTCCAGGATCTGATACTTTTAGAGTATTCTGTTGTTTCTACTTACACTTATAACTCCTGAATCAAAACGTGAAATATTTTCATCACGTCGAGTAACTATTCAAGAATACAGAGGAAAATAATTTCACAACATTGTCCAAGGTCCAGGAGGTTCATGAATCATTGCTCTTAGAAAGCCTTTCACACTCAGGGGACATTTTTTTCAGGCAAGCAGTCACACTGGGAGATTAGTGTTCCTAGTGGGTGATGTACCTCCTGTACAAGTTGTGTTTGTTTTTCCGAGCTTAGTAAAGTGCTATTTAAGTGGACGCCCGATTGAGGTGAAAAGCCTTGAGTTCAATGCTATTTAGAATGCCTCTCAACTAAGTGTTTCATAATTAACTAATTAATGCTCAAAACACACCTGCAGCACTGTTAGTACTATTCCATCATTCTTCTGAATTATAAACACATTAAGCCTTTATGTGAAGTAATCAATAAATGACAACACTGAAAATAAATCCAGGAATCAGTATCTAAAGTACCTGGAATTGACTGGTGGTAGACTATCCTCCCCTAGCCCCATCCTTCACATGTATATTAAATTCATGTCCCAGAATGTAGTCTAGTACATTCTGATCTTGAGCTTTTATAATGGGGTCATAAGGAGACAGAAAAGGATAAACATTTAAGAAAAATATAGGATAGGTGTACCAGATAAAAAACATGGCACCCAGCGGAATTTGAATCTCAGATAAACCCAGGACCTGGCAACTTTTTTTGAGCATGTTCCAGAAGGACGGAGCCTTTTTCCTACAAGATGGTGGGGGACTCAAATGAGGTGCACACTGAGGGACAACAAGTGGGAGAGATACTGCCCATTTCACAGCTGACAGCCTGCAACTTTCAGACAGGATACCAAGCAGCAGTCAACTCATGAGCCAGCGAAGATAGCTAACGTACCACCTTTGTACACGTGCAATTGTCTGTTGATTATTATATAGATGGTTTTCTACAAACCAAGAATGAAAAGGCTTTCCACTGTAAAAATATTTTTAAAAAGCTTATTTTCCAGCCAGGTATGTCCTTTAGGTTCAGTATACATATCTAGCTTTTGATATACTCTTATAGTACCCTGCTCATTTAAATGACACTACTAATCAGTAGCCAGGGCTAGAAATGACTACATTTACTACCTGGGGACTCACAATAGTCTTAATGTCTAATCAACAAGTCCTATTGATTCTTCTTTCTAAATCATCCCTAACTCATTCGCTTTTATATCCTATAGCTTTTCTCTTTTTTTCGTTACCTCTTACCTGCATTATCACAATAGTCTCCTAATTTCTAGGTTTACAGTTTTTTCCTCTTATCCATAGGCTACATAGTCATCAGAGTGGCAAACAGAAACTGACCACATCACTTCTCTATTTAAGTCATCAATGGTTCCCCCAGGGTTTAGGAAATTAGCCCACAAGAGCCTTTCCTAAATGGTCCCAGCCTCATTCCCTGCAATTCACTCCCACCCACCTATCCAAGACTGGCTTCTTCAAGAGCCTAAGGACCACTTCCCTAAGTCTCCAAAGTAGCTACTCTCATCATGATTTGACATCTTATTCATCTTTCTACTCTCAATATTTAGCCTAATGGGGCACATAGTAGGCAGTCAATAAACATTGATTCAATGGCTATACACTCTTTTCTCTTTTCCTTACTTCAGAAGGAAGGGAACAGAAAAGGTGAGGAAAAGCTCAAAACTGAAATCCTCAATGAAAGAAAAGCAGTCACAAAGTTTATGTGTTTTCCACTTCCCTCTTGCATTTATTACTTTCTATGCAACTAATTTTATTTATTTCCCAATTTCTATATTGAACCAGATGTTGAGCACTTTCTCCTCATCTTGCAATTTAGGAATATTAAACAATCTCAGTGGCCAGAGGAAATTAAAATATTGTCAATTCTGCAAATTAGAATATCTCCACTACATTTTAAATTAGGGCACAACTTTACCAAACACTCTAAGTAGATATTGGCAGTAACGTTCTATAGGAACCTAGCAAAACTGTATCTATAAAAATGTTTCAAATTAACATGATAGGTCCGCTACACTTTCAGTTGAAAGCCTTTCTACTCTTGGTTCATAGACTTGACTCTAACTTAGTGTGTAATAGCTAAACCATCGCTAGGCACCAAAAACATTTATAGAATGAGTAGTTTTGACTAGGACATCTCTATATTCTATATTCCTTTCAGTATGAAAATTGTATTCCATTTTTCCTGCATGTGTAATTTATAGGTAATTTGAGTATGTTACATACTCACAGAGATTATCAAACAGGCTAGTAAGGATGTCCCTTTGGGCACTTCATATTCATTCTTGTCTGGGTTTTGACTGTGATACCTCTCTTGTATAATATCCCCACCACTTGGTCTCATGAAACCAGACATCCCTATATGTGCCTCAGCAGCAGAAAACCCAATAAAATCAGAGCTGCCTGCCTTCATCTCTGCTGACTTTGAAGGTTTAGAAATTTAATAGGGAGAAATTTTGATTTGAGTGGTAGGAATTAGCAGGTATAGAGGTGTGCTCAGGAATTCACTAATGAAAATTTTTAAATGATAATTACTTTTGATCACTTCTTTAACTGTGCTTCCTATTATCTTGGTCCATCAAATTAAACTCTTGGGGACTCAGTGTAAAATATGGAGGTAGACCATAATTTTTGAAGACTCCTTCAACCTAGGATTCCATGATTGCAAACACATTCTCTGTCAGTCATTTTGCAATTGCTTGCTAATAGTCACCAAGGAAAAAGTGAATGCATGCATTACCTCAAGTGGGTTAGTAGCGAGTATATTAATATATGATGGGCATCATATTATTAATCAAATACAGTTATAACAAAGAACGAGAAACAGGAATTTCTGGAACTTTAAATATAGTCAAGGTTAATCCTATTTGATGTGACATTTCTTTATGACTAAATTGTGTTTAAACATTATTTTAACAAAAAAAAAAGAAAGCTTTTTTGGAAAGCTCAGGGAAATTTTCATGAACACACATAACAGAAATATACTTTTTCTAACTAGATATTTAAGACATATATATCAAATGAAAAAACATAACTTGGGAACACAGAATCTTTAAAAAATAACCTGAAATATGAAATTCCTAAAACAAAAGAACAATAATATAAAACAAAAACAGTAAAGAGGGATGAACAAGTCAGAAATCTTTCCTTTGTAATGTGTTATCAACCACACAAATACTTCATAGTTCACAGAAAATCATGAACTACATAAATCTCAACATGAAAAAATGTCCTCCTGCAACTGAACTGAGGAATTTAGAGATGATACATGTCAAAGGTAAAGATGTGTTCCTTTTTCAAGCAGAGAGATGGGTCACATGATGATGTTCTATTGCAATATCTTCATGGCTCCCTTGCCAAAAGACTGATGTATATTTAATCACTTTATCTAATGGATGTGATTTCTCAAGTCACAGTTACCCATTAGGAAAGCTCTTGCTCTGGTTCAGCTCAGCAATCTGATTACATTTCCGGACTTTGTGGTTTCAGAGAAGCAGAGCTAGTGGAGAATTCCCTGGCTGATCCATCTGTCTTTGCTATGGACAAACGAATACAGTATGATCGTCTAAGTCATTACGGTTGGGGGTTGGGTAGAAAAATCATGTAGATTCACAAAGTCCAAACCTTTAGAGCCAGGTGCCCATATGGTTAACTTTAATTACCAAAGAACAGACCTAGTATTTTATTTTTTTAAAAAATGCCTTATCCTTCTTGGGCGCCTGGGTGGCTCAGTTGGTTAAGCGACTGCCTTCGGCTCAGGTCATGATCCTGGAGTCCCGGGATCGAGTCCCACATCGGGCTCCCTGCTCAGCGGGGGGTCTGCTTCTCCCTCTGACCCTCTTCCCTCTCTTGCTATCTGTCTCTCATTCTCTCTCTCTCAAATAAATAAAGAAAATCTTAAAAAAAAAAAAAAAATAAAAATAAAAAATGCCTTATCCTTCTTGATTGAAATAGGAATAAATTCCATTCTAGAGATTTAAATAATTACTATGAAGCACATCATTAGTGTATCTGATGCCACCTAAGAATATGTTTTTTGCAAAATAACACAGTAACACTTGAGAAGCCTTTTTTTTTTTAAAATTCCAGTATAGTATGATATGGTGGGTTTTTTGTTTTGTTTTGTTTTACTGTTTTAAGACAGTAAAATATGAGTGCTAAGCGATGTTAGAAATACTGTTTTCCACTGTCCACCTTCTTCAAGCTGTTCTTAAGAAACACATACAATGTAATAAACACTGGGTATTATATGCAAATGATAAATCACTAAATTCTATCCCTGAAACTAATACTACAGTATATGTTAATTAAATTGAATTTAAATAAAGAATTTTAAAAAAAAGAAAGCAATGTTGAAACTATACTTCGTGTGGCTAAAAAAGAAAACTTATACATGTAAGAAGGAAAAAAAAACTGCTAACTTAGAAGATTGGTAAGTTTTCCTATCATAATTTAATGGAGTATCATTCTTACACAGCCCTACTTAAGACAGCTTAATAGAAAATGTAAAACAGATAAATCCATACTGATTTAATGATGTACTTTTAAAGATTGCTCTACTCAACAAATATTTACATGGTTGGTAAATGCATTCCTTTATTGAGACAAGAAATAGAGCATATAAAATATGATCTAAATAAGAAGTAAAGTTCAAAAAGTGAAATACCACAGCAAATTAATGATAGTGACAAATTAAAAACATAAACCTAGCATTAAGAGCAGAGTGCAGCACAATTGAAACTAAGAAACCAAATGATGCATTAGCAAGGACCTTATATCCCATTGTGAAATATTGCAGCATTTAGGAAAGCAATCCTCAATTACAAAATATTAGCCATTAACTAAAATACACGCATCATGTTTATTTTTAAATCATCTTCATTAGAATTTTAACAAATTCTTTAAAAATACTGTTTCAAATTTAATTTTTCTCCTTAGCTATTACAACACCGTAAAATATTCTCCTATATCCTGACCAAGATACCATTGCTCTACAATTGTAAGGAGATATCAAGACTTTCATGTTAATTAAGCTTTAAAAAAGGGAAGAAATTCCAAACAGAACCTATTTTAGGAATCCCAGTGTTCCACCTGAAAGGTGTCTCCAGGTTTCTGCGCTTCTGCATTCTGTTGCCCCCATCAGTTGAAAACTGGATGTCATTTCTCTGCAAGTGCGATTAGCCATATTAGTAGGTTTCAATTTAGGAGCGTTAGGAGTTGTTAGAACAATAAATTGTTTTCTCTATACCAGGATTTGAAAATTTTAAGGACGTATCTTTCCATTATATCTGTTTTTCTTATTGAAGCACCACAAGATTTCTTTTGGAAAAAAAACAACAACAAAAAAAACACAGCTGTGCTGTAGAAAATGCTTAAAAACACTTAGTTGGGTAGTACTAAGGAAGTTTGGTTCAATTATAGAATGTTCATTCAGTGCACAAGAGATTCTGTTTTAACAATGGGAAATTTGATGACTTTCCTCTGCTTAAAAAAAAAATCCCCTAGCTCTCCACTACCTACGCGATAACCTGCCCTGTGTCTGGTCTGGCATAGAGAGCTTTTCCTAATCTGAGGCTGACAGCCTCTTTACCTCCCCTCTTTGCAGTCTACATTCCAGCTACATCACTCTACATTTCATTTGCCCAAAAGGCAGCCAGATTATTTTACAATCCTTGCCTTCTCATGATGCTCCCTCTCTCCAGTTTCAACTATTCTGATCACCTGATTACTTCTCTTTTAATATTCAGTTCCACATCTCTTCTCTGAAGCCATCTGACTTCATCTCCTATCTTCCTTCCATCAGATATAAATTAGCTCTTCATCAGCTTCTCCTCTCATCTCTCCTGTCTGCTTTGGGTTTCCAACTGCCCCTGAAAGCAGGAGTTTGGTTTGGTTTGGTTTGGTTTGGTTTTGTTGTTGTCATTTTTTTTTTTATCATAGCTGCAGTAATGCTTCATTTCTTTCATCAGTCTCCATGCCTGTCTTCTTCAACTAGACTCTAAGCTCCCTAGATATGAAACTTATCCTAGGCATCTATTATTTTGTACTTTTTTTTACAGCGTTTATAAATCTTTATTTATTTTATTTTAATTTAAATCCTAGTTTTGTTAACACATAGTGTATTATTAGTTTCAGGAGTAGAATTCAGTGATTCATCACTTACATACAACACCCAGTGCTCATCACAACAAGTGCCCTCCTTAATCCCCATCACCCATCTAGCCCATCCCCCACTCATCTCCTTCCATCAACCCTCAGTTTGTTCTCCATTATTAAGAGTCTCTTATGGTTTGTTTCCCTCTCTCTTTCTTCCCTCTCCCATATATTCATCTGTTTTGTTTCTTAAATTCCACATATGAGTGAAATAATATGGTATTTTCTTTCTCTGACATATTTCCTTTAGCATAATACACTCTAGTTCCATTCACGTCCTTGCAAATGGTAAGATTTTCATTGGTTTTGATGGCTGAATAATACTCCATTATACACACACACACACACACACACACCCCCCACAGATTCTTTACCCATTTCTCAGTTAAAGGACATTTGGGCTCTTTCCATAGTTTGGCTATTGTTAAGAATGCTGTTATAAACATTGGGATGCATGTGCCCCTTTGAATCAGTATTTTTGTATACTTTGGGTAAATACCTAGTAGTGCAATTGCTGGATCATAGGCTAGTTCTAGTTTTAACTTTTTGAGGAACCTACATACGGTTTTCTAGAGTGATTGCGCCAGTTTGCATTTAGGCATCTTTTATTACCAATGATATCATGATATCTAGACATCATGGAAACTTGTTAAATGCTTGATGAATGACAACTTCTACTCCAAATTCTTGAAGAAGTGTAAGCATCTTGTCCTTAAGGTAACACACATATCACACAGATTTTTAAGGAAACTTTAATTATTACTTAACTAAATTACTTAAGATTTTTTAATATTTTGAAAGTGTTTTCAACTACTTATAATAATTAATGACTATCACTGACTTTATACCAGAAACATTCTTTAAAAATTCATGGAATCTCAATTTTTCTTTTTCTCCACATTTGAAAAATGAAAACATACCAGAAACAAAACAATTCCTAACCTTATATGTAGCTTAACATGTGCAAGAAATATACAAGTTTTGCTGTTATAGTTTGTTTCTCACTTTAATGACACTAACATAAAAACTACTATCTGCTTGGGTTTAATCAAAGCAGCTTTCTTTCAACCTTCAATAATAATGTTAAAATTTTGATCAGATGAATGAGACGGGAGAGCAATATGGTGGACACGACCTAATTAAACTTTAAAATTCTATAATTTTGAAGTACACTAGTCTTAGCAGAGGTTAAAAAGCCATTAGAAGTGTTTTTCCATTTCACCAGTGCTTAAGCCCCCCCAAAATTGCAAATACTTTATTTGAAGTGTATGTTTGATTAAGGACAAATCACCAAATGTCTGGATTTCTAACAAAGTGATAACTTAATTGTTTTAGAAATTCAGGCACAGATACAATAGTAGATTATTGGTTAATTCTTTTTTTTTTTTTTTAAGATTTTATTTATTTATTTGAGAGACAGAGAGTGTGAAAGAGATCACAAGCAGGGGGCAGGGGTAGAGGGAGAAACAGACTCCCCGCTGAGCAGGGAGCACAATGTGGGACTCGATCTCAGGACCCTGGGATCATGAACTGAGCCGAAGGCTGACGATTAACCAACTGAGCCACCCAGGCACCCATTGTTGGTTAATTCTAACTTAAATTTTGCCATTAAATAATGTAGTTTATTTAAAATTTGTAGGTCAAGTTACATAGAAAACATTTTATTATCATTAACTCCAAGACAAAATCCTCTCCAGAAAGTTGTGCATATAATTAATTTGGTGTTATTAATATGGTTAAATATAAATATAGAAAATTTTCATTGTTAGAAAATTTAGAAAATATTGAAAGGCAGAGAGACCAAAATAAAATTAACCTGTTCAGAGAAAATCACTGCTGTTATTTTGAGGTATTTACTTTGAGGTATTTACTTTGTCTTTTTATCTACATACATTTGGCCAAAATGTTTTCAAGAAAGCTATAAACATTTATGTTCTTTCTAGCAATATATAAGCGTATATTTTTTCCAAACCTAAACAATATTAAGTATAGCAATTTAAAAGTGCTTCCCAATTTGATAGAGAAAATATTTTTTTTAAATGTACATTCCATGGAACATTTCTGTTTCTTCTTTGATAAATCTGTTTATTTTCTTGGTCCTTTTTATATGGGGGTATTCATTATTTTCTTCTTTTGATAAAGGGTCTCTTTATGCTAAGAATATTGATCCCTTTTCACAAAAGTTTCTATTTATTTTTTGCCAGTTTGTCATTTTTTAATTTTTGATTTTTGGTAAACCTGGTTTTTAAAAATAATTAAAAGTATATAATTACTACTTAAAAGAACTATACAGTTATTTATAATTAAAATATTCTCCCTTTTGTGTATATATATTTTTTCATAGTGTGAAAGCAGAGTTTTATTTCAAGATCTATTTCTGGGAAGCACAGGACTGAGATATTCACATAATCCCTGGAGTCTTATCTGAGGCTGAGAGAAGTTACTTATTTTACCTCAAATGGAACCATCTAAACTTTTCCTCTTCTCTTTTCTCAGTGTTTGGGTAACACACCTCCTCATATTTTCTGTACTATATTTTCTGAATTTGTTATTTTGAGTAGCAAAATGTCTTCAATTCATATGACTCTAATCTAAATATAATATTGCAAATAACAATATTATATATTTTTATACTCATTACAGTTTGCAAAACACTTTTACATGCATCACTCATTCATTCAAATTCATTCCAGACATATTTTTGAGGACCTATCATTTGATTATAATCCTAAGCTTCAGAGCAGTTAGTAACTCCAAGAACAGAACACTTTTAAGTTGAATAGTTGGGCCAAACTGCCAGTTTATGACTCTCATTTTTTCCCTAAATAGCATTCTTATATTTATTGTTGAAGAATAAATATAGCCAGGAAACTCAAAAGTATGTATAAAGAAAAGTAATTCTCCCTCTCTTCCTTGTTTCCCAGCTACCCAGATTCTTACCCTGGAGGGAGCCACTGGTACTAATCCCTTGTGTATCCATCTATGTGTTTTTATAAACACATATACACCCATTAATTTTCCTTTCCACACAAATCATGCCCTGTATCCACACTGCTTTACATTTTGCATTTGACACTTAAAAATATAACCTGGAAATATTTCCATATTAGTATGTATAGAACCATCAACTCTTTTTACAACAGTTTCATAAATTCCTATTTGCATAGATATGTCAAAATTATTTGGCCATTCCTCCTTGCAGAACATTTAGGCTGTTTCTCAAAGCCACAATGATTATCTTCTCATACATAGCCTCACAATATGAAATTATATTTGTGAGATAAATACCTGATGGTAAAATCTCTGGGTCATAATTGTATCTGAATTTTTAATTTGGAGATCATATTGCCAAGTTAATTTTCATAGAGGTTCTACCAATTTATGCTCCCCATAAACAATAGGTCAGGGATTGTCTGCACATACCCTCAACACGGTGTTTTATAAAATTTTTTTCATCTTTGCTATTTTAAGAAGTGGGAAATGATAACTTCCTATTGTTTCAGTTTGCATTCTTTCTTATGAGTAAGGTTGGGGATTTTTCATACCCTTAAAATGTGCTTCCTTTCTGTGAACTCTGTACATAGCCTTAGTCCATTTTTATAATGGGCTATTATTCTGTTCTTATTCATTTAGGAACTCTGAATATAATAATAAAATTAGCTCTTTTCTGTAGTATAAGACATAAATATTTTTAACACTTTGCTGTTTTTTATTTATTTATTTTTTTTGGTTTATGGTAGATTTTGCCCTTTGGAGCATTTACTATATTATTAAAGTGAATTCAACAATCCTTTCTCTAATGACTATTGTTTTTACATTACCTTAGGAAAAAAATCTGTACTTCAAGATTTTGAAAAAATTCTACATGTTTTCTTCTAATTTTTTTAAAAGATTTTATTTATTCTTTTTAGAGAGGGAGAGCGGGGCGGAGGGAGACTGGAGAGAATCTCAAGCAGACTCCCTACTGAGCGCAGAGGCTGATGCAGAGCTCAATCTCATCACTTTGAGATCATGACCTGAGCTGAAACCAAGGGTCAGACAGTAACCTAACTGAGCCACCTAGGTGCCCCATCCACATGTTTTCTTCTAGTAACGTTTCTTTTTCTTTCTTTAAGATTTTATTTATTTATTTGACAGAGAGAGACAGCGAGAGAGGGAACACAAGCAGGGGGAGTGGGAGAGGGAGAAGCAGGCTTCCCGCGGAGCAGGGAGCCCGATGCGGGGCTCGATCCCAGGACCCTGGGATCATGACCTGAGCCGAAGGCAGACGCACAACGACTGAGCCACCCAGGCACCCCTTCTTTGTGATTTATATTTTATATTTAAATATTTGATTCATCTGATATGTATCTTGGGTTAAGCTATGAAGTAGTGATCTGAATTTATCTTTATCTCCATGGCTATCCAGTTGCCCCAATGGTACTTATTAACTAATACTTCCTCCCACCTATTTGAGATGCCATTTATAATTCTCATATATAATTATGTCTATTTCTGGACATTATATTTTCTTCCACTGCACTATGTATTTTATCAATATCATAGCATTTTAATTATTCTAGTTTTATAAGATGATTTTAATGGGGTTAGCCTTATCAGATATTGGGGTTTAATGGGGTTAGCCTTATCAGATATTGCCCTTTCTTGTGTATATTGTCCTAGATAACTAGACTCCCATTATCTAATTTCAAAAATCTTATTTTTGTTTTCATCGGGATGCAGTAAATTAATAAACTTAAAAAGAATTTTCTATATATGCTGTAACTCCTTTTCTTAATACCTTCTCTTTAGATCATAAATACAAAGTATACCATCATAATAAGAAAAATGGGCTAACCTGGCTACCCACTTTAGAGCCTCTAATGTTAAGTACATCATTTCTAAATTAAATATAATAATGAATAAGTAGCCAATCATTTTTATTAACGCTTATCATTGCATCCTTCATGTTTAGCACCATGGTAATCATATTAATAAATTCTTTAAATAATTATTGTTTCTTATTAGGGGACAACAATGACTAGTCTAATCACTTCAAAAGAGCAGTTCAATATTCCATGTCCTAAAATCACTCAAAGAGTTTTTCTGAAATTTTATAGTATTTGAACAATTGATATGCAAAAAAAAAAAAAGCAAAACAAAAAATGACTTAAGGTGTGTATGTGATTTTATATTATGAGTTGCAGATAGATAATTAGGGATTTATTTCGAGACTCTTTGATGAAAAAATTATTAAAATGCTGTGATCTCGGTCTTTCTAACACACTACAATGATTATTTATATTATACCTTAAGACAGAAGTTGTCTCTATTTGTGGGCTTACAAAATATAGTTTTCTCAGGTTTATAAGAAATTAATGTTTATAACTCAAGAAGTGTATTACTTTGGGGGAAATTATGTTTATTGTCAATGATTGCTGGCATATCTGAAATTGTTAATAGAAAAATTCATATTGTTCCATCTACACATGTTGTATGAAGAAAAAAAGGAAAATGTTTCTTAACCCATATTAAATCTTCTCTGTTAGAATTAACTCTTTCCTAAGAGCCCAAACTATCACAAACTTAATTAACCTTGGAGATCACTAAAGTATGGCTGCAGAAGAGGTTATACGCGTTTTTATAAAGTGTTATATAGAGAGTGCATTTCCACTCTTTGATTATGCATGTATCCACCTCACCCAAAACATCAACATGGTTTAGGAGAAAGGGCATAACAGCTTTGGTGCCAGGCAGATTTAAGTTTGAATCCCATGATTATAACACCTAAGGAGCTCTGTGGCATTATGCAAATTTCTCATAAATGAGGCAGGGAAATTATCCACCTTACAAGGTTATTAGGAAGAACAGAAACAGTTTCTGAGCCTACCACAGTGCCTAGTCTAAATAAATATTAGCAATATTACCATCTTTTCCCATATATACTGCGATTTTTATTTTATTATTATTATTATTATTTTTTTTTTTTTAAAGATTTATTTATTTATTTGAGAGAGCGAGAATGAGAGAGAGTACATGAGAGGGGGGAGGGTCAGAGGGAGAAGCAGACTCCCCGCTGAGCAGGGAGCCCGATGTGGGACTCGATCCCGGGACTCCAGGATCATGACCTGAGCCGAAGGCAGTTGCTTAACCAACTGAGCCACCCAGGCGCCCTATTTTATTATTTTTTTAAAGATTTTATTTATTTATTTGTGAGAGAGAGAGAGAGAGAAAGCACAAGGAGGCGGAGTGGCAGGCAGAGAGAGAATCAGGCTTCCCACTGAGCAGGGAGCCCAATGCGGGGCTCCATCCCAGGACCCTGGGATCATGACCTGAGCAGAAGGCAGACACTTAACAACTGAGCCATCCAGGTGCCCTGTCCCCTTAAGATTTTAATGAGGTTTTACTTTTATCCACTAATTCATGGTTTATCATTTAAAAATTGCAGTATAGGGATGCCTGGGTGGCTCAGTTGGTTAAGCATCTGCCTTCAGCTCAGGTCACGATCCCAGGGTCCTGCGATCGAGCCCCGCATCGCATCCGGCTCCCCACTCTGTGGGAAGCCTGCTTCTCCCTCTCCCACTCCCCCTGCTTGTGTTCCTTCTCTCGCTGTGTCTCTCTCTGTCAAATAAATAAATAAAATCTTAAAAAAATAAAAATAAAAAAAGAAATAAAATCTTAAGGGGAGAATATTTGCTGCTTATGTTGTATTTCATTTTCCTAACATGTTTGTGGCTTTGATCTAAAATCTAGATCTGCAGTAAAATAGGAAGACAGCATAATAGAGTTGTTAATTTTGTGGCTCCAGAGTGACAGAGACCGGGGTTCAAATCTCATCTCTTTTACTTACTAACTTGTGACTGTGAGTAAGTAAATTAACCTCTGTAAATCTTGGTTTCTGCATCATAAATTAACAGGGCTGAAAACGATTATCCTATAAGGATATCCCTATCCTATGGGAAAAAAATGAGACACTGCATTTTAATCATTAAGCACATTTCCTGGTACACTTTAAATGTGTAATATATTCTAACCATTATTATCAGTGATTTTTATCAACTTTCTCACAAATGGATTTTGCTTATAGAAAGAATATGATAATCTTTCTATACCAGGAATCTCCCTAAGTTGCTAGCATATTCTTCCAATCATTCAAGGACTTTAATCCTAGCATACAAGAAAAAAAAATGAAATAAGGCGGCTACCTTAAAGGTAAGGTAAATATTCAGAGTAAGGAAAGGTGACTTCAGAATAGATAAAGTTTTGTATTACATATACAGGACCTTTTCTTCTTAAAAATATTTATTTCAACTTCGGATTTTAAACAAAAGAAAACTATGATCATTGCAAAACCAGAAGACACTGCTTTCTACCAACAGATGGAAATATGTATCACACACAGCCATTTAGTTGCTACAAATGTAAGGCTCATAAGTCCATGCATGCATGCAGAATGTGTGCACTGTTCTTAAGTGGTGACGAAAATTATTAAATCTATCAGGATTGTTAAATGCAAACATACTGGGAGGGTTGTAATATTTGAAACCAAAGTAGAAATAATAAAATAGTTAAAAGTGTAAGAAAACAAGGAATATGGCAAATTCATAAAAGATTAATCATCTGACAGTAAAAATGATTCTTTAGGACTGAGCAGCATCATGTGATGGTTAAAAGTGCTGAGCCTAGGTAACATCCAGCAAGATACAAAGAAACATTATTTTAAAAAACAAAAAAACATTCTAGAATGGGTCAGAGGATTTTCTTCATCAGAAACTTAATTGACAAAGCAAGAGAAAGCTAGGTATACATTTAAGAAGGTAAAATCCAAGCATAGGGATGCTGTGGATGAAATATTCCTGGCAGCCCAGGAATGGTTCAATAGCAAAAGGCCCTTTAATTCAATATCAGAACAAGTGAGTTAAGTAGCATGCAGGCCAAGGGATTCTTTGGAATATCTGTGGACATCATTGAGAAAAGTTGTCATCTACTTATAAGATTTTTGGTGTAGACATTCCTTTAGAGTATGTATCAGCAGGGGAAAGAGGTACTATGGAATAATTAACATAAATTGACAAACAAGCCTTTTGCAAACTAATGTGTTCACCAACAGAGGAACTTCCATGTTTCATACTTCTCTACTCCCTCTTGGAACCAGAGGCTAAGATTATGGTGAGGCATTTGGTAGCCCTGAACTTAATCTGGGAATATGATGAAATCCATGTAATAATGTTTAAAATGTATTCTCTTTTGAGGTTGTTGTTATTGTTTGAAAGATAGAAGATGAAGGGTATGGCTATTTTTTTAAAGGGGTTAATTAAATGTATGATAGCATTTCTTACTTTTCACCATTTTGAGACACGATTTTCAGAATTCCATAATAGATATATACAGACTTAGAACAGCAGATAAAATTCCAGATTAGAGAGCAGCCACAGAGTGACAAGTAAATTGGAAGAAAATTTATATTCCAGTAGGTATCTGGCCGGGAGACTTGGATTCTGAGATAAGGTGAGTATTGAGGCAAAAAGAGACTAAAACAATTCAAAGGCAAAGGTACTTAATTTTTATTTGTAGGCTTTACTTCTTTTATTATTCTAATCAGTTCACTGAACTGTTTATAAGCAAAAAGATGTTCATATGTCATATTTTCATGACAATGTAAAGCATACTCAGTGACCTTGAGTTGCCATAAATAGTCACCATTTTTCATTTGCTGGTAGCTACCCAAGGGGAAAAGGTATTGCCTATGGGATTTAACCTCCACAAGGACTATCTAATGGAACAAAAAATATTTGTGGTACAAACTCTAACCTTCAAACTTCAGTTCTCAGTAGCAAGCTCTTCTAAAAACACTTCTAGCAAAATTGATTGAGAAATTAGTATCTTCATAAGAATTAAGGAATAGAGGAAATATTTTTAAACTTATTAAAATGAATCTAAGATTCTAAAAAGTAGAAGTCATTGATTTACTAAATACTTAAGAAAACAAGACAGTCTTTCATTCATTTGCTCATTTGTTTACTCACTCAAGTATTATTTAGTACTCTGTGTAAAACATTGTGCGGGGTTGGAGGAGATCTAACTGTAGCAAAACAGAATTCTTGCTCTACTTAATCAAATCATCTAATACTGAGGATTGTAATATAAACAGTTCTTGAATTTATTAACTAGTTAGCAAGAATCAGAATTCCTAGACTATATAGGAAGGGACCAAACCCAAATAGTTTTCAAATATAGGATTGGTCAGAAGGATGAATAAACCCAATCAGCAGAAGAATATGATAATCTTTCTATACCAGGAATCTCCCTAAGTTGCTAGCATATTCTTCCAATCATTCAAGGACTTTAATCCTAGCATACAAGAAAAAATATGAAATAAGGCAGCTACCTTAAAGGTAAGGTAAATATTCAGAGTAAGGAAAGGTAAGGTAAATATTCAGAGTAAGGAAAGGTAAGGTAAATATTCAGAGTAAGGAATATTTACCTTACTCTGAGTAAGGAATATTTGAGCTAAAAAACTAGACCCCTAAGAGGGGTGCTTGTGTGGCACAGTGGGTTAAGCCTCTAATTTTTGGTTTCAGCTCAGGACATGATCTTAGGTCTTGATCTCAGGGTTGTGAGATGGAGCCCCATGTCGGCTCCATGCTCAGTGCAGAGTCCACTTGGGACTCTCTCTGCCCCCTCCTCTGTGTGTGTGCACTCTCACATGCGCGCGCTCTCTCTCTCTCTCTCAAGTAAATGAGTAAATCTTAAAAAAAAAAAGGAAAAAGAAAGACCTCTGCAAAAGAAAGGCTAATGGAAGTTGGAGACTCTTAGACTCTATAATGTCTATGGGGATTGAAAAAAAAAATGGATCCAATGGATCACAGACCTAAATGAAAGAGCTAAAAGTATAAAATTATAATAAGAAAGCATAAGAGAAAATATTCAAAACATTGGATTTGGCAATGTTTTCTTGGATATGACACCAAGCACAGGCAACAAAAGAACCAAAACAGATAAACTAGATTTCATCAAAATTGAAAACTTGTGTGCCAAAGGATACTGTCAGAGAATGAAAAGGCAACCCAGAGAATGGATAAAATATTTGCAAATCATATATCTGATAAGAAATTAATATCTACAATATATTAAGGATTCCCAAAACTTAACAACAAAAACAAACAAATAACTATTAAAAAACAGGCAAAGAACTTCAATAGATATTTCTTCAAGGAAGATGTACAAATGGACAATAAGCACATGAAAGGATATTCAACTTCACTAATCATTACAGAAAAGTAAATAAAAACCACAATGAGATACCACTTGACACCCAGTAGAATGGTTATTATTTAAAAAAAGAAAAAAATAAATGTTAGCGAGAGTGTGGAGAAATTGAAACCCTTATGCATTGCTGGTGGGAATGCAAAATAGTGCAGCTGATGTGGAAAACGGTATGGCAGTTCTTCAAAAAATTAAACAGAATTATCATATGATCCAGAAATTCCACTTGTGGGTATATATCCAAGAAATTTAAAGCAGGGATGCAATCAGATATTTGTCCACCAATGTTCACAACAATATCATTATTCATAATAACCAAAATGTAAAAGCAACCCAAATGTCCATCAACTGAGGAATGGATAAACAAAATATGAACTATACATACAATGAAATACCAGGCAGCTTTAAAGAGGAAGGAAATTCTGACATATGCTACAACATCTATGAACCTTAAAAATATTATGCTAGGTGAAATAAGCCAGACACAAAAGGACAAATATTATATGATTCCACTTACATGAGATACACAGAATAATCAAATTCATGGGTAAGGAGAGTAGAATAGTGATTACCAGGGACAGGGGTAGGGGTAGCAAGGTAATGTGTTCTTGTTTAATGGGTACAGAGTTTCAGTGTGGAATGGTGAAAAAGTTCTGGAGATGGATGTTGGTGATGGTTGCCGACAATGTGAATGTACTTAATGCCCCTGAATTACACACTTCATAATAGTTAAAGTGGCAAATTTTATGTTATAAATACTGCACCACAATTATCATTATTTTTTTTAATTTCACAAGAATTTGCTGAAAACTGTAAGGAAGAGAGAGTCAGTAGAATACCAAAGTTATAGCAGTTAGCAGGGGAGTCAAGCTTGACAGGATACACGTGCTTCCCTGGTATCTGTTTTGCTAGGCAATACTCCTTTCTATCTATGCAGTACCACTATTTCATAAGAAATTGTACAACAGATACAAAAAAATCAATCAAAATATGCAAAATATTACTGCACTCTCACCATGTTTTAGTTTCCTGGATTTAAACATTTAAAGATACTCTCATTTGTAACCTCTGTCATGTTAGCCCTTTTGTCCTCAAATGGTAATAAGGGCTTCTAAGAATCTAATTTATTGCAGATGGGAAGGGAATATAAGACATTTACATATAAATCACAAAGAAATGGCAAGAAGATTAATTTTATATGGAAATTAGGAGTTTCCCAAATATTTATTTGGATTGTGTGGTACCTATATTCAGAACGGGATCCAGTTTAAAAAAAAAAAAAAGGCACAATTCATCTCCCCCCGAAGTTTGTCCCATGCTGGTCACTGAAGCATTTGCTCATTATACAGACCTCTAGGCAGACTTAGTAACCTTTCCCAAATTAAGAAAATTCCCATATCTTCTATTACTTTCTACCTTGCTCTCTGCACTTTAGCCACACTGACTTCCTTGCTTTTCCATAAACACATCAAATACGCCTTCAGGCTGCTGCAATTGCCTCTTCTTGTGACTGGAATGATTTCCCTGTTGCTTCCCTGGCTCCCTCACTTCCCTACCTCAAATATCACCTCTAAAAGGCTTTTCTAGCCACCCTTATTAAATAATGCCTCCTTCCCTCAATTCTCTGTGTCCTGCTGTATGTTTCTCCACAGCATACAGATAGTGGGTTCTGTTTATTTACTCATTATCTATCTCAAAACTAGCAAGAAACCTCCATGTTCTGTTCACTGCTATATCTATGCTCTCTGCAATAGTACCCGAGTAGCTACTCAGTAAATACCTGCTGAAGGAAGAGAGTGAATAAAGGAAGAAGGGAGGAAAGGAGGTATTGCTGTTCATCTGCAGAAACATAAATGCTGAGAACAGTGATGCTGTTTTAGAGCTGACCTGGAGCCACTCAGCCTCCCTTTACCGCTACCCTTGGGATCTCTGCCAGGCTCTCCCTCCCCACAAACCTCAACGGCACTGATACCAATTTGGATGCCAACTCCCAACCGACACATTTCGGATGCCAATCAGACACAGCTTAATGACTGATCACCAGCTCAAGACAAATCGGTTAGAAATTTTAGTTTTAACTTTTTTTTTTTTTTTTACTGTTGGACTACAGTCCACTTCTTAAGCAAATCCTCCAATAGATAACTGTCACTTTTAGGAAAGGATCAGGGTGTCAGTCTTTGTAGTATATCAAATTGAGTACATGTTAAAACATTTTGGCTCTTTTATGCAAAGAAAGCTAAATATTGTCATCTAGAATTGATGAACCCAAACTGTGGCAAAAAATAAACAGGAGTGCTATTCCTTTCCTGAGTAAGAAATAAGAAATATGACTCATTCATCATGACCTAGTAATGATAAAAAGCTAGGTTTGAGAAGTCTAAATCACTAAACTCAACTTATTTCTCCCACATACTTAGTAAGTTTCAGTGAAAAGGAGCTATTTGTAATGAGTTGAGCATCTATTGGTGTAATAAATATGATTCATTTCTTCAGCAAATTTGTCTCGAGAATGACTGCATCTAAGGCACCACGCAGGGATACTAATAGGAACAAGCTATGGTCTCTACACTTAAAATCTTAACAGTCTGGTGGACAAGCTGCCAGTCAACAACCACTAGAACTCAGATATATCACAGAACTCAAGCTTCTAATTGTCACGTTTATATACCCCACTAAAATGCAGTATCTAAGTAGACAGTAGATATTTAAAGATCATTTGCATTAGAAAATTATATATAATGCAAAATAAATTTTCCAAAAATGTTTTAAAACCCTTAAGAGTAAACACCTTGAATCATTAATGTTAAACTTTAATCGACATAAATCATTGTCTCTTTGTGACAATAAGTACTATGATTTAGATTACATTTGAGTGTATCAATTTGGGGTACTAAAAATATTTGTACTCCTCTAATTAAAAATGTCTATATTCTCAATTTCTGGGACATAAGAACTTTAGATGAACACTCTCTTCTTCTTTCCTAACCCTGCATAAGGTCACTTTGCTTTCTCTACTGCTCCATCCCCTAACACCCAGGATCTCATACATGGCTTCATTCCCTCTTTCTTCTCCATTTCATCACTCATATTTGAGGCTGAATGGACTTTGCCTAGACATTTCACACTCTTATCCCTTTTAATGGGACTCATCCTTTTCTTTCAAACTCTTGTCTAGGTTGGGAAAGTTCCTTTGATTTCCTCAAAATAAAACAAGCAAAACATTCTAATCATGGCCAAGTCAGAGTAATACAATAACATCCCTAGACCAGGAAAGCAAAGTCCCTCAACCTTTAAAACAACCTCAAAAGCACTTTAAATGTCTTGGTACGTTTCATAATATCATAATGTCTTCAAACTTCCACCTAAATCTCAACTTTGGTTTAACACAAATAGACCACCCAAGAATCAGTATTCAAGATGAACATTTAAACAATCTTCAATCTGTCTTATTCACTAGGGTTGTAATTACATAGTCTGCTTTAACTGCAAATGGAGATTATTTCAGCTCCTTTATGGATTGAAAAGATTTCAATCCTTGGTAATGTAATCACTAGGTATATTTGGGCGGGATACGTACAACAGCATTCATAGGATAAATACAATTTTATTGCCTCTGAAAAGAATGTGCACGTTACTCAGGTTAGTGATCACTGCAAGTCTTTAGGAAGGTTAGCAAACTTCTGAGCCTTAGTGTTCTCAACTCAAAAAGTGGTTGTAAAGATTTAAAAGAAGCATCTGAAGATCCCTTAATGAACTGCTTGGCAAAATTGAGCTCCATATTTGAGGCTGTTAAATTAATGTTATTATCAGAAATCTTAACAATATGTAAATGGTGCTGCTATCCATATTTTTCTTTATGACAGTGTACCTGTTCATATATTCATTTTCTGTCTTCATAATGTTGCCATGACCCACCTCTTGCAATGCATAGTCTATTATCTTTGTAACTGGGGAAGAATTGTGGATTGCTAAAGAAAACAATAAATAAAACAACTCAATTATTACCCTTAGTTCGATGATTTCCTTTACAAGATTTGGTTTTTGTTAATGATCACCAATGAAATAAAGTAAGTGAATTGTATTGGCAAATATTTCCTTCAGGCTCAAACATCTTATTTGCTGATTTAAAAATTGAGAGTTACATTCCTGATGATTGAAGTACTAGAGTGAGTTTGATTTTACACATAAGTGAGAAATTTCATATGTTATTTAAAAAAATTCCAATCAAAGTAGATAGTTTTAAGATGCATTATTAGGATATCTGGCAGGTCACCTCTACTGAACTGCTCTCTATTAATGAAAAGTTCTGATGGATCAGGTTCAAAATCAGAAAGAAAACCTAACTGGATAGTTAACAAATTCTTGAGTTTTAGATACTTCTTTCATGTTTTTCTACTTATAAGTTTTTAGATACTTCACATAAACTATTTGTAATAGCTTATTACTGACAACTTTACCAACAGAGAATTCAAAATGGAATGGTCCTATTAGAGATGTATAACTAGAACTGTCTTTAAAAACAGGATTAAAAGTAAATGTAACAACAGTGCACTTTAAATGCTGTACCATTTGTATTCAAAATAGAATACATTTTGATTATAATATACTAAGTTACCAAATGTCTACCTACCATTATTGAACACCTCCTTATCATGTGTGAGACCCTGAAATGGATTTTTTGTATAGAAACCTAATTTGTATAGAACCCCTTAGAAGAAGACACTTCCAATCCTACAAATAATGAAGTTGCATTTGAGAAAAAGTATTTGGCTAAGACCACATATATAGCAAGAGAAATACCTAGAAAAACACATTTCAACTACACTAATATGAATACAAATTTATTCCTCTGTATTTTTAACCCTTTATAAAAATATTTTATAAATATTCTGAAATATAGTAAGGATGTAATATGAATTTTTAAGAATGTCTCTGCATAACAACCCTATAAATATTCATTCCTGAAAGTCTGTCGGATGATCTCATGAGATTGTAAGAACCTTGTTCCCACTTGACCCTTGAGGATGCCATTTCTCTTCTCCTTACATGAATTACCATGAGCCAAGTTTGTCCCGGGTAAGAAGAATATGTGTTACGTTAAGGGGGACAAATCATCACTTAAACTTTGTTATATTTTATTCCATGAAAGGATCATCTATAAAGATTAGTCCCATAATACTCATCTACATGGAATGTTAATTTTGTTATGAATGTTAATATATCATTATCCAGAGAAAGCAAAGGAAGGCATAATTTACCAATAAAATATTCAATGTATCTTATTCAAAATGTACATACAGTTAATAAGCTATCCTTACCCTAAATCCTGGATGGTCCATTGTCCATTGGACTTGAAAGAATAATCACTTATTCTTTAAGTTAAATCAATAAATAAGAGGATACTTTTTTATCAATAACATTTTTCTCATTTTCCCCTGTTTTACTTTTCTGTATGGATTTTAATATCTACCATTTACTTCTTTTTTTTTTTGAATTTCTAATTATAGACTCTCATGAAGATGAAAATAATTACTTAGATTCTAAGATACACAGTTTATGAGCAACTAGTACAGTTGACAGATACTACATCTAGTGAAATCACCCCTATTTTTTGAAAATAATCAGATGAGGGGCACCTGGGTGGCTGTCATTAGGCGTCTGCCTTTGGCTCGGGTCATGATCTCAGGGTCCTGGGATCGAGCCCTGCATGGGGCTCCCTGCTCAGTGGGAAGCCTGCTTCTCCCGCTCCCCCTGCTTGTGTTCCCTCTCTCCCTGTGTCTCTCTCTGTCAAAAAAAAAAAAAAAAAAAGAAAGAAAATAATCAGATGACACAGGATGTCCAGTTTGGCATATAACACACAGAAAATTTCATTAGAAATTTCTACAGAAATGTTTTGTGCTTATTTTTTTAATGCATCTGTCTAATCTTATTAATCCTTCTTTAGGAGCTCCATTTTCCAATTATTTGTATTAATAATTTGACCAAACAGTGGAGAAAAATTTGTATTACTGGCATATATATCAAATGTTCAGAAGATGATATGCAGAGAAGAGAAAAAGGGATAGAAAAAGGCATACATTGCAGAGCAGAGATGGTAGGTTAATGACATGGTAAATGTACTTACTCCCTCTAAATTTCCAAGTGAAGAATCAGGTGCAATTAGTTTTATTGTATTTTGATAAATGATTCAGAAAGCTTTGTAAAAAATCCAAGGAGACATTTTAAAGAAATTTATAATCAATAATAAAAGTCTCTCAAACACATGACAAAAGGAAATCATGAAATGAATAGCAATGAAATTACAATTAAAGAAATTGTATATTTTAATAATAATATATGGCATTTTGGGCTCCCTGTTACATCAGTTTAAAAATCCAAAGGTAATCCATTTCCTGTATAAAAGAAGAAATAACAGCATGTTTTCCCTTAAAATACAGTTGTTATTCTAAAGAAAAAAGAAGAAAGAACTCTTCTCAGTGTGGCTAAAAAGATATCAAATAATCCAACTGTATATATAATGTCAACTCAAATTTGTCTGTGGCAGATTATGTTTATTGGCACTGTTCAAGGCATTCCCACCTCCTGTCCCTCTTTATCATGGTCTGGCCTTTTTCCTCACCACCCAGAAGAGTTTTGTTCCTCCAAAGTTTACTCTACCTTTGGCTGCCTAGAGCTGATGTCTTTCCCTGTTGCCTAAAGCCATTTCCTTCCAGCTATACATGGGGGTGGGGGGTGGGGGAGAGCCAGTTAAACCTTCAATGAAGAAATTCCATTTTGCAGGATGGCAAGATACCGAAACTGTTCTCTCACATTCTACAAAAGTAGTCTACCCACATTCTGTGAATGCTCTTCCATAAATCCTCAAATGCAAATTAGTTTTATACAATCTTATAATATCCATTTTATGAATGCACTGCCATCTTACGTGATATTCTAACTTACATCATTCTGACGAAGAAAGCTATACTACCTCTGTGTAAGAATAATAAGCTAATTTGTGACATGTAAAACAGGGGGCCATCTCCAATTAGCACACAGGGGCACTCCCACCCATTACAACCACAATGTGCCACCTTAGCAGCAAATTTAACAAAATTCATGAAATAGTTTAGTCCTTCCAGAAGAAATATGATTGCAAATTCTTTACAAGAAAAAAAGCTGGTCACTCGCTAGATAAAAAATATGAAAGCTGCTTGCCTAAATGAAAGCTAGATTTTCAACCACATGTTAATACACCAAAAATATTTAATATCTTTAAATACAGATTCAAAAAAAATAATAATGGGTGGATTATTGCCATATGAAGTGTGTATATTTGTATAAATTCTAGTATAAATTGACACTATCATTAACCAGCATGAATTCTGAAGCCCCCTTTCCTCCACACCTAATAATAGTGATAGATCTTCACGGATTAGCCCACAGTGTCTCCCTGAACCTTCCCAAGTGGACACTTTGGATTTGTGAGATAATCTGCCCCTTGAACCCGGAGTAAACACCACCTCGGATCATGTCAGTACCGGATCTATGGCCTCAGCCTCATTTGAACATACTTCCATCAACTGAGCTCATTCAAGTATCCATATTTATTACAAAACAATATTGTAAATGTAGTGATTACTGATAGACTCTCAAATTGTTGGCAAAAGATACAGAATTAAACCTAATAAGGTCATCATTGCACGTTAGAAGTCACTCATACAAAAGTCATATTGGCTTATGCACTCCAGTTTTCCTTCCAAATATATCTTAATCCAGTTGTGGTCACTGCTTTCCTAAGAATATGTTATAATCTACTTACCTTTGAACACATTATAGCCTACGCTGCTGAAAGATGGGAATACATCTCAGGATATTTTACTCCCTCAAAATCATAGTACAGGTTCGTAAATGTACCAGATGCTTAACAAATAAAAAAGAAATTGAATCATAAAATGCAGAAATAGACTGGGTTGATGTGCTCTATGGTGAAATAAGTCATGTCTTTGTACTTTATTATTTACATAAATATTTAGGAACCCCCCACTACTTCATGCCAGGCACTGTTCTGGACACTGGGCCAACAATAAAGACTTGGTCTTTGTTCCTTTAGAGCTTTCAATATTCAAATCCACAAAATATCTGCATGCTATAATAAGCACCATGAAGGAAACAAACAAGTACCAAGACAGAGACTAACAGATGACAACCTACTTTTGACAGGTAATCAAGAATGATCACTTGAGGAAGAGACCTTTGAGCTGAGATTTAAAGTTTGAGAAGGAGCTAGCCATTCAAAGAACGAAAGGAATAGTCCACGCACTGGGAACAGCATTTAAAAAGCCTTAGGGGGGTGAAATTATTCCATGTGTTACAGGTACTAAAAGACCAGTGTGACTGGAGCATATAAATGAGGGGGATGGATTCAGTGAGCTTATAAAAAAGGGCCAGATCAGAGAGAGCTGTGTGCTAACAGAAGGAATTTGTTGTTGATAGATTTCTATGTGTCTGCATTTATTCCTTTTTTTCTACGCAGTTAGTTAATGAATGTTTTTAAGGAGAGGCACAATGGTATTGCTGTGTATGGAGAGTGAATCATAGGGGAGGAAACTATGGAAGTAGAGAGACTAATATGAAGCCTGTAGCAGAAATCCAGGTAAATTATGATGGTGGTTTGAACTAATTTATTGGCATAGTAGACATAGAGAACAAGGCTAAAGAGATATATCTGAGAAGTATAAATGAATAGAGAGATATCTGGAAGAGAAAACTGATAGATCTAAATCTGGACTAGTTATGGATGAAATGCTGTCTTGAGGAAGAGAGAGAGCAATAACATTTGGATGGTGAAGCCATTTTTTTCAGATGTTAAAGACTGGGGGAAAAGATCTAAGACAGTTTTAGAGAAAATCATAATCATACCATTATGACATTTAGAATGATCCATTTACATTAATAAACTTCAAGCTCCTCAGCAAGGTCAGGCCTTGGATTAGAAAAATACCAAATAAATCCTCCCAGCATATCACATTCTTTTATGTATCTACTAGGAATAGAAATTAGATAAATGTTAGTTTATATTATTAATGCAAAATGCAAGAGTCTATTTTTTTTTTCTTGCCACAAAGAAAGTGGTTTGGTCATAATGAATACAGTGAATAGGACTCCACTGATTCCACCTCTGAATTTCTTACATTTTCTTTGCTGCCAAAACCCACCTCAGCAACAGGTAGCAAAAACAGAAGCACTACCACTGGAGGGTTCCCATGATTATTTCCTGGTCCTATGGGACACAATGAGGTATAAGGATGCTCTTGGCAGAGAGCCAGACCTGACTCATCTTTCTTCTGTAGACTCATCAAGGTACCCAGTTAGCCCTACCCTAAACCATAGGAATCATGGCATATTGTATACTGAACCTCTGTAAAAATATGTCACTGTGTCCCATGATTGCACAATGGTTCACTTCCAAAAGGGAACCTCCAATAGACAGGTAACTTATTTTATTTTATTTTATTTTTTTAAAGATTTTATTTATTTGACAGAGAGAGACACAGCTAGAGAGGGAACACAAGCAGGGGGAGTGGGAGAGGGAGAAGCAGGGAGCCCAATGTGGGGCTCGATCCCAGCACCCCGAGATCATGACCTGAGCCGAAGGCAGACGCTTAACGACTGAGCCACCCAGGCGCCCCTAGACAGGTAATTCAAACATATACAAAATGCAAAAATGTATCTTAAGCAAAACTATTACCAGTTGCCTAAAGGCACACTCTCCATTACACCAAAAGTTATATTTTGTCTAGCATTCTGTGAATAAGCTATTCTAACAATCATGATAACTCCATACATAAGGATCAGATAAGACTAGCTTTGAATAATAAAAAAAATTTTTAAATCCTATTTACCATAGTTCCTGAGAAAGTAAATTCTAGTTTAATTATTTTTAAAAATGGAAAAAGAATTTGAAGACGTTTCAATAAAATGGACTATTCAATCACTGCATTTGGTTTGCAGATTATATATAGTTAGGTCTTATTGACGTTAAAGCAAAAATCATGGACATATATTTTAAATTCTCGAAAGAAAGGAAGGAAGGAAGAAAAAAGAAAGAAAGAAAAACAATGTCTTCCTCCTGCCCACTGGGAAGGAGGAAAAATAGAAAAGAACATTAATTGTGTTTCTGAAAAGAAATGAGCCTCCCAACACTGACGCACAGAAACTGAAAATCCACCATTCTTTGAAAAGCCTGTGTTGATTTGGTCTTTATCTTATTGAAGTTAGCTTTTTAAAAACTCCCCTAAACTTCTCAGATAAAAAACTGTTCTTAGCTTCAGAGGAGATAAACATTACTAGGAAGGCTGCAACTATAATTTAAAAAGAAACACTAAAATAATGAGTAAAATGTTTGTTATAATCACAGAAGTTGACATTAAAGTTTCTTAGTTTGGTAATCTTGTTTTGATCTTTTGTCTTTAATACAAGTAACGAAAATATCTATTTTTTTCCCTGAAAGTAAATGACAGTTTCAGTTGAGACCGATAAAAAGTTAAAATGATTCTAAATCTCTTCTGAATTGCACTATAAAATGCTTAGTTGGGGGGATTGTGTTTGAGAAATGGGGCTAAGCAGTTGTCTATTCCTCATGTTTGTGAGCTGCGAAGGGGTGCGGCGCTGCTTCGCTGTCCCTACAGGTAGGATCCGCTATGCTGGTTCTGCACGCTCACCTTTGCAGATGGGAAATACAACACAGGCCTTTTTTCTCGCAAAGAATACGACCTGCCCCTGGAACTGAAACCCATCCAACAATTTTGCTAGCATAGACAGTAAGAAAGAGCGGACGCAAACCATCAAGTATAAGTGCCTTTCCTTTCCACATTTTCGGAACCTGCCAGCAAACGCACACAGTCAAAATCCGCACTGGAAACAGGCGCCTTTCCAGCTCCTCTTTCTCCAATTGCTTGGACCTCTCCGTTCAGCTTCTCTCCTCTCTGCTTTCGGGTGGCCTAACACCAAGTGGCCAAAACCGCGAGATGGGAAAATGGATACAGGTGGGTGTGGCGGCTGAGGCGAGCACTGGCGAGAGACGGAGGGCTTCCCGGTCCGCCACACTAGAGGAGCAACAGAAAAGCCACTTACTTGCAACCCTGCCCGCCGACGATGCCCATCCAGCGCGCCCGCACAATCTGGCCTGTGAGGAGCGCGCGGGCTGCAGAGACCCTTCCTCGCGCCTGGTCTCTCCCCACCGGCGTTCTCTCTGTAGCTCCTTCGCCCTCTTTCTTTTGGCTCCTGTTGCTCAGCCGGCGCCTGCCACCCCCAGCCGCTGGCACGCAGGCTAGCCCAGCGCCAGCCCAGGCGAGAGGGTGGAATTGGAAACCAGACCCCCGCCGCCGGAGCGCTGGCCAGGGCCAGCACCGAGACTGAGCCCCTCCTTCCGGGGCGCGCCCAGACCAGCGGCAGCCCCGCCCCCGCCCCCCCGCGGCAGCCGCGCCGCCGGCTCCCCCGCCACTCCTCCCTCCCCGCCCTTTCCCCCCCGGCGTCGCCCGCTCTCCACGCCCGCGGCTAGCGTCCGGCTGGACTCGCTAGGAGCGCTGGGGCCACCGGGCTGCCTCTTCTCCGATGTGCGCTGGGAGAAGGCAGGGGAGGGGGCCGCGACCTCCCATCCACGGCTACCCCATCGGGCGGGGCGCGCGCGCGCGCCTGTGTGTGTGTGTCGGTCCAGCAGCCTCAAGAGCCCTTCCCTTACCTCACCCACCCCCCCCACACACACACCTTCCTCCCTTCCTCCCTTCCTGCTCAGCACAACCGGCTAAGGTTTCCGAGAAGTCGCTGAGTGTGGTTTGGTGAGAAGCCGGGGGAGAGCTCCAGGCCGAGGAGGTGAGGACCAATGGCAAAGGCCTGACCAGTGTCTCCTGTGCCCCGGGCTCTTGAGGATTCAGGACTGGGAATCGGTTCCTTCTCAGAGGCTTTGCCCATGGAGACTGGAGAGGTGCCGCGCAAGACCTATCTCTAGGCTGCGATTTTTCTTTTCTCTTTTTATAACAGATCGATCGGGTTGCCGAATCTTCGAAGGCCGGCAATGAAAGCGTTTCCTTTCGAAGGTGGAGCGAGGAGTCAGAGGATGTTGTGGGTGGAGAGGGAGATGTGGGGTAGAGGCTGCTCTCCCAGACCTGGACCCGCTCCTCTGGATACATCATCAGTCATATAGGTTCCGAGTTCAGAGCTGGGTAGGAACGACTGTGAAAATGAATCTTTATAAAAATTTTTGTGTGGTGTGTGTGTCTCTGTATGTATGTATGTTTTCTACAGCAGTCTGCTGGGAGGAACAGTAATAAAAACAGGATTGAATTGTTTTTCTCAAGAAGAAACAGGAAATTTCCGCCAAAAGGAAAGATCAAAGGATTATGTTGGGGTGGGGTGGATTTCTGGATTCAGGCCTTAAAAGAGGGCAAATCACATTGTATCACATTGTATAGTGTACAATATAGTATAAATATAAGTGGTGGGCATTTGCATCTATGGTTTATTTGCTTCCACACCTTCTACGTGGAAATGATACTCAGTGGTAAATACACAGGATTTTAAGTCCCAGGGTTTACCTATCCCTGCTGCTACTGAGGTTTGCCCTGGGCGTTGACCTTACATTCTTGACTTGTAATGTGCCATTGAAGGAAGGAAACTTTCTGTTTTATAGGCTCTCCACTGAAGGGTGAACTTGGACACCTGGAGATAATTCCCAATGCCACATCATAGCCAAGTCATCTTCTCTTCCTTGACTGGTCTCAGAGGTAGAAAGAAGAGTTCAACTATACTAGGAGTGACAGCCTTTTTTTTTTTTATTAGATTTAATCAATTCTGCTCTCTCTCTCTCTCTTTTTTTTTTTCTTGGCCACATTCAAGTCCCTCCTCAACTAAATTGTCCAATGAATAATCATAGAGAAGTAAAGTGAGTTCAATCAACCTTCTGTCTTAAAGCTCTCTGACATCTGATCTCATATCTATCAGGGAATAATCCATATGATGTTCAGAATAATTCAAAACCACAGGATTTCAAATCATATTTTTTTTCCTTAAGAGGATAAATTAGAACACAAACACTTTAGCTGAGTAAGACAACTGAAAAAATGATCAATGCCTCTAAAATGATGAAATTTATTAATATAATTAACACAGATTTGATCAACAAATTCCAAAATACTCAAAGCTTTAGAGAAGCAAATGTATGATATTTTAAAAAGTAGTCTATGATATTTTAAAAAGTATGATATTTTAAGTATGATATTTTAAAAAATAGTCTAAAATAAAAAAAAATAGTCTAGCACCATTCCTAGAGATAGTGCAAAATGAAGATAAGAATAGATTCAAGATGAATTGATAAATAATGGTACCATATGGAATGAATTATTATAAGACATAGAGTCACTTTTGGTAGTTGTCATATAACACTACCCAGAAAACATCACTTGGGATAGTGATGGCATATTGGACTAGGTGATCCATTGGTTTAATGAAGTGTAGCAGTTTTTAATAGTGGACAAAAAAGTACTTCCCACCAGTGTGGTAGGTGATTTGGTGTCCCTCTCCTTCTGCCACTAAAAAAATAATGAATAACATACACCATGCTTTGTCGATTTGTATATATATACAGTTGATCTTTGATCAACACAGGTTTGAACTACATAAGTGTATTTATGTATGATTTTTTTCAATATATATATTGGAAAATATTTTTGAGATTTGCAACAATTTGAAAAAATTCCCAGATGAACCACATAGCCTAACAATATTCAATGTTAATATTTGCAATGCTGTATTATGAATATGACTATAATACTGTATGCCATAAAAATTTTATAATGATTCATTCATTAGCATATAGACTAGGCTACCACGAAGCCATCATATCAGTTATACTAGGCTACCATAAAGCAATCACATTGCTGCTTCTTTGTTATTAATGTGTGAATCATTATACCTATAAATAAAAATGAATTTCTTTTTCACATTATCTTTTTTGTTTTTGATGTCTAGTGTTAGTAATAAATACATATTCTACTCTAAGAGTTCACCCACAAGTACATATCATACTGGATATACCTATATTCTTGTTACAGGTTGTCCAAAACAAAACTTCCTTGGTCTGTCTGAAGGATCCTTGGAAGGATTTGCCTATGAGCTCATTGGCAAAGGTTGGTGTATATTATTAATTATCTTCCCAATTCTCTTTTATCTCTCAACCATTTACCCCATAAATATTGTATGTGTCATTTTTAGTCTCCCAAACATTTTGTAATCTGTTGCTTCTAGTCTATGCTGTCTGTATTTTTATTGCCTTTTTGGCAGCTCTGAGATTTTTGTCTCTGTTTAAATCCAGGAAAGAACTATCTGAAACTCTCATTAAGTATTATACTAAACATACCTGAGAGTTCATCAAACATTAAGTGATGGTGTCACCTGTGCTATTGAGAAGGTTAAAGGATAGGCTTGAATTATGGGAGGCAGAAAAGATATCTGGTTGAACCAGACAACAACCAATAAATTCCTAAGGCTATTCACAAATGATGTTCTATAATTTGGGCACAAAAAGTAGAGATATTTATGTGTTGAAATTAACCAATAGTATATTTCAAAACAAGAATAGGAATAAAAATTTATTTTACTTTGTGATACCATGGAAATCCATACTTCTGTTTTGTCCACAATTACCTCTCCAATTGTTAAAACTTCTATAAAGTTCCTGGAGGAGAGAGAAATAGACAGTAATATGAAGACAGTAAATTAAACAGTACAGTACCAGAAGAGTTTGGTTTTTTTTTCCACTAAATAGGATTATAAATCTATATTTATCTTCTAATATCTGCTACATGGCAATATTCTAACTTGAGTAAAAACAATTATGCTGTTGTGAAAATGAAAGAATAAAGCTACAATTTTTTTGTGTATACATAGCTAAAAAGCAGGTTTCAAAAGTCAGGTTTCAAAGTAGAATTACAAAGAAAGAGAACTATAATTAAAACAGTGCAATACACAACGAAGATTATCAGTCATAGGTTGGAATAATAAGAAAGATGGACAAATTATGCAGAATGAAACAACAAAAGAAAAGTGGTTTCCAAAATGTATCAGCATTAGAGTATTTGCTCTTCTAAATTGACATGGTGTGAGTTTTTGTGCCAGTAAACTCATGTGAAGAAAAATAAACGTGTTTTTTCTTGCATGTGGTAGATGCTTTGTAGTATATTGATTGGTCAATTATTCATGAATTCCCACTAAATCAAACAGCCCACCAATGAGTCCTATACCAGAACAATGCTTTTGTTGATCAGATGCTTTCTATGGAATGCCTTTTCATCAAAACTGCTGTTCTCAAAGTTCTCTTCTTGCAGAAGCCTTAAACTAGACTAGATTACCCAATATACAAAACTTTTATGCTTAGACATTGGGCAACATGATACACAAGACTGTGATCACTGAGAGAAAAGACATAAACAAGGTGCATCCTATGATGGCCCCAACTTACTACATGAAATTAGTTTCCAGACTGTAGCACAGGAAGGGGAAAATACAAAAAGAGCCCCACAATCTCCCTGAATTGAGAAGATGGAAACTGAAGTTTAAGAGGCTGAAGCAGCTAGAATTTGTAAGACAGAGTACCATAGAGAAGAAACCTATACAGAAATCTGCAGAGGAGTGCCCTCACGTTTTTGGTGGATACTGACATGTGGTGGTGTGAGAACCAAATTATCTAAGGCCAGGGAAAGAACTAATGGAAAACTGTAGGTAACAAAATCCTAGACTTCACATGGGCTAGAAATAATTTGTGTTTCCCCCAGCCAAAGTATAAAAACCTCATCACACATAAGATACTGGAGGGTCCTTAGAAGGGTATTGTCTTAGTAATGGGGCTATATTATTTTTAGATTAAAGTTGCTTTGGATTTACACTAACAAAGCTTAAAAGCAGACTTAAAAGGACCCAACTGATTTCAACGTGCTTAAATTCTAGCCAGAATAAAGCCCAATACTTTCTAAAGGACTTAACGATGTAAAATTAACATGACTAGCACCAGATTTAAAAACTTACCAGGCATGCGGGCGCCTGGGTGGCTCAGTCGTTAAGTGTCTGCCTTCGGCTCAGGTCATGATCCCGGGGTCCTGGGATCGAGCCCTGCATCGGGCTCCCTGCTCCACGGGAAGCCTGCTTCTCCCTCTCCCACTCTCCCTGCTTGTGTTCCCTCTCTCACTGTCTCTCTCTGTCAAATAAATAAATAAAATCTTAAAAAAAAAAAAAAACTTACCAGGCATGCAAAGAAGAAGGAAAATATGAGCCATAGTCAACAGAAAATTCAATCAACAGGAACAGATCCAGAAATGGCAAAGATGATAGAATTAACAGTTGAGGACATTAGGTTCCATATTGTAAGTGTACTCTGTATGCTCAAGACTGTAGAGAAAAATCTGAACATTATGAGGAGAGAAATAGAAGATATAAAAACAACAAATTGGAACCTCTAAATATGAAAAATATGGTATCAGAAATGAAAATTCACTTTATATGAATGCAATTCTCAGAAGAACAAAGACTATATGTGTATATGCAAAATAGAAAATTCATGACCTCTGTAATCCCAAACTTCATGTGCAGCCTTTTTTAACAGTTTGACTACTCTCATTCCAGACTTTAATTTCCCTATATAAATAAATATGTCATTATTATTTGAAACAGTAAAATATTAATGCAATAATTGCTTTGCAGTTATAATAATTTGTAGGAATCTGTGATCATCCTTAGCTTTGGATAAGCATTTTAATGTATTTACCTAACATATTACATTTATTAAGTTCACCCTCAAGGATCAGAAATTTTCTTCCATTAAAGATATATGAAACAGATCCTGAAGATAGTTCCAAAAGAGAAATTTAAAAATATTTCAGCAATAGTGCTAGTGAAATCAAGATGTAACTTCCCAAGCTGCTACTTTAAATGGGATAACAGCTATTTAAATGTATTAATTTCAGTATATTTACTGAATTAAAACTTCTATTATTTGACATAAAATGTAGTTTGGAAACATAGGCATCCTTTTTGTTGTTATTTTGATTGCTGTCAGAAGTAGAGTGTTGACTAATTTGACTGTATAGTTTAGGTTGTAGTAATAACTGAGTTTTGTCAGTAGTAGACGTTAAAGCAAAGATGGGAGTGGAACATTTGAGAAAGAAGAAACTGTTAAAAAAAAAAAAAGACAATAGATCTAAAATGGAGTCATCTGTGCTAAGTCCCTGGTCAGCAAATCAAGACTTAATACCTAACTTAATTGCAGTTTCAACCTCTCCCAGAAATATAATCTTTAACTAGTCAATCTGGAATTTCCTGGTCTGCACTAGTGAGATAATCCAGCCAATAGACCCAAAGAAAGACAAAATAATCATCTCTTTCCTTGTCCTGCCCCTTCTAAAGGTCTCCCATTTTGTTTAGCTCCTTTCTGTTTGGTAGGTGGAATCAGTCTGATTCATGAATTGTTGAATAAGGCCAATTTGATCTTTAAATGTACTCAGTTGAATTTTGTTTTGTTTTAACAAAACAATGGAATAAATATTCTCAGGCTATGTATGGATCAAAAGTTTAGAGAGCTAAAAGAGTGGGAAGGCTTGGGGAGGTCTGCAAGTTTTCAGTGTTCAAAGGGTCTTGCCTGTATTTGTAAGACCTTATTTGCTACTTATAGAGCCCCACATTCTAAGTACTAAATTTGTTTTTTTAAAAGATTCCCAAACTGAAACATTTTATTATGTAAATAATGATCAGTTAAGGTTTAATGTTGAAATCCCAGATTTTCAAACGATCTGATTACCATTCTTGTGGGGGTTTTTTGACATTTAATTTTTTTAACCTTGTGTTTTAAGCACTAATAAATAGACTCAAATTTTTATAGCTTCGAGGAAAGACACATCCACACACCAAAAATTAAAAAGAAAAAAGAAAAAAAAAAGAAATCAGGTTTCTTAAAACAGAATGTATTTTAGAGTGATGAATAAGATATGATAAATTATAAATTTGAAGTCTTTTGTAGCAATGTCTAAATTTGTTAACTATTCCAAAAAAATACTGATATTCTTAGAATGCATTATTATATGAACTGTAGTAAAGACAGGTTGAGTGGTAAATACACTGTATTTTTTTTTCAAATGGTCAGTATAATTTTATAAAAATTTCAGAAAAGTAATTACTTTTAACTCTTGAAATTATTTTGGTCCTTGCCAGTGAAATTAATGATAACACTTGTTGAAGTTTTAATATGTCCCAGACATTATTTTTAAAGATTTTATTTATTTATTTGACAGAGAGAACCAGAGAGCACAAGCGGAGGGGATGGCAGAGGTAGAGGGAGAAGCAGGCTCTGCACTGAGCAGGGAGCCTGATGCGGGGCTCGATCCCAGACCTCCGGGATCATGACCTGAGCCGAAGGCAGATGCTTACCCATCTGAGCCACCCAGGTGCCCTAACCAGACATTATTTTTAAAACTTTACTTTTTTAACCCAATTAATCCATACAACAATGCTTTGAGGTAGGTAATATTACCATCCCCTTTTTTGCAGGTGAAAAAGCTAACATTTGAGAGATTAAACAACTTGCCAAAGGCCACAGAGCTAGTATGTGGGAGAGCCAAGGGGTCACCCTAAGCAATCAGGCTCTGGAGCCCGTGTGCTTAAGCAATGAGCTATATTACCTCCACAGGAAGTGGCTATCGTATGTCTCACAATATATGCATTAAGAAAATACTGGCCAGGCTACATTACAATTATGAATTAAAAATTAAATTTGGTAAATGTAGATGAACAATACAAACATAAGGTAAGTAAACCTCTCAGTAGTTCATTTATTCACAATTAAACCTGTTGACTGAAATCAAGCATGTAGAGAAGTTAAACCACTTCATAGTATAGTAGAAAGAGGACAGAAGCCATTTTCTAATTTACCAGTTACTACTGTGTCTTTCCATGGGCATGTCTCCTAATGTCTGTGTGTTTTAGTTTTCTCCTGCATAAATGGGAAGGTTTGTACTAAATAACTTTTAAGGTCCTTTCTTCTCTAACCTTTTAGATTTCTTTTATATGAGTATGTGTAATTTTCTAAGTCAAATTTAAATTGAATATTCTTTTATTGAAACATATAACCTCCAGAAAAATTGTTATTTGTGAGCAACATGTATTCATATTTTTTCTATGACTCCCACTTCTGGAAGGTGTTGCTAAAATAGCTAATTAATGTATTTTGATACAAATTAAGAGAAGTAATCAAATGAGATTTAATTGAATAGAAGACATAGGCTCAAATATGAAGTTATCTTTATAGTACTGGATTATGACTTTCCTTCAGAGGTACCTCAATACAAATTCTAGCACACTGCATACAGTGAATACTCTGTATATACTATTAATTTGCATACATAAAGTTCAAAATCGCTTTCCTCCTCCCTCATTCATTTTTGATAAATGCTACATCTACTGCCACCTGGTGTTCATAATGTCAAATATTTTAGAAAGGACTTTCTAAAATATTTTTCACATTTTTCTTTTTTTTTAAATTTTTTTAGAGATTATTTATTTATTTATTTATTTGACAGAGAGCGAGAGAGCACAAGCAGAGGAAGCAGCAGGCAGAGGGAGTGGGAGAGGGAGAAGCAGGCTCCCTGCTGAACAGAGAGCCCGATGCGGGGCTCGATTCCAGGATCCTGGGATCATAACCTGAGACGAAGGCAGCCATTCAACCAACTGAGCCACCCAGGTGCCCCCTTTCACATTTTTCTTTCTTCCTTCCTTCCTTCCTTCCTTCCTTCCTTCCTTCCTTCCTTCCTTCCTTCCTTCCTTCCTTCCTTCCTTTCTTTCTTTCTTTCTAGAGCAGTTTTAGATTTACAACAAAATGGAAAGGGAAATATAGAGATTTCTCATGTACCCCAGCCCCCACGCATGTATAGCCTCCTCCATTATCAGCATCACTCACCAGAATGGTACATTTTTTTTTACCCAGGAATGAATCTACATTGTCACATTACAATCACCAGAAATCCATAGTTTACTTTAGAATTCACTCTTGGTATCGTACATTCTATGAATTTGGACAAATGTATAATGACATTTATCCACCATTATAATATTTGCTTCACCAATACCACACTATCTTGATTACTGTAGCTTTATAGTAAATTTTGAAGTCAGGTACTGTCAGTCCTCCAGCTTTGTTCTCCTTCAATATTGTGTTGGCTGTTCCAGGCCTTTGGCCTTTCCACATGAACTTTAGAATGTTTGTTAATATCCATAGAATAACTAGATATGATTTTGATGGGATTGCAACGAATCTATGGATCAAGTTGGGAAGAACTGACATTTTGACAATATTGAGTCTTCTTATCCATGAACAGAGAATCTCTCTCCATTGATTTAGTTCTTTGATTTTATTCACCTGTGTTGTAGTTTTCCTCATATGGATCTTGTTATAATTTTCTTTACATGAGAAGCAAAGGGAAAAGTATGTTTTGTTGATGTTCAGATTTAAGAGCCATCTCTAGATGAGCAGAAGGGAACCACTTCTGAGTATTTGTAAGAGTGATATGCAAAGAAGTCATTTCAGTTAGTAAATATTACAGGTTTAATTTTGATTTATTTTCTTTTTCTGAGATAAAAATTTTTTTAATGTTGAGATACATTTTTAACAGTTTGTAATTGTTTTATGCAAACTTCTCTTTCTCTACTTGTGATTTTGTCACAAATATTCATTTAACTTATTTTTAATTTTTTAAATATTTTTAAAGATTTAATTTATTTATTTGACAGAGAGAAAGAGAGTGTATAAGCAGCGGGGGGGGGGCAGGGGGGGCAGAGGGAGAGGGAGAAGCAGGCTCCTCAGTGAACAGGGAGCCTGACATGGGGCTTCATCCCAGGACCCTGGGATCGTGACCTGAGCAAAAGGCAGACACTTAACCAACTGAACCACCCAGGCGCCCCTCATTTAACTTATTTTTAAGGGACTACACCTGATACAGAAAAGCCTTCCTCAAATCATATAACCTTGTGTTAAATTGATTTACAACAAAGTAAAACAAAAAGCTCTCAGAAATATATATAAATTTGAAACAAAAGAGGGACAGTATAAATTGGTATAGAAGTTAGGATATTTAAATTTTTTGAAAATTTAAATGTAATTAACATTTTATAAAGCATAATTTATTTTTATTTTTTTTTAAAGATTTCATTTATTTAATTGACAGAGAGAGACACAGCGAGAGAGGGAACACAAGCAGGGGGAGTGGGAGAGGGAGAATCAGGCTTCCCACAGAGCAGGGAGCCCGATGCGGCGCTCGAACCCAGGACCCTGGGATCATGACCTGAGCCGAAGGCAGACGCTTAATGACTGAGCCACCCAGGTGCCCTGCGTAATTTATTTTTAAAGTCTATCTCAAATAAAACCTTTTCTATATTATGAACAAGATATTTTTACTTCTTCCATTACAATAAAATAGGTTGGAGGAAATTCAAGATATGGTGGTTAGAGGGACCAGGTAGACAGGAAACCCAGGGGAGAAACAGGGAAATGCCCGTAGAATAAAAGTGCTGTTTAAATGGCCTTGAATGAAGAAGGTAGGTGATAGTATCCATGGGGCACACATGCTCTTCAGAAGAGTTGTACATACAGCTCTTCAGGAAGGTCTATTTAATTCCAGGGCCTTGGTTGTCTTCTAAGGCCTGAATCATCTTAAAAGTAGATTACTCCTGAGTGTGGCAAGGCTTTGAATAATCCCTAATAGAGTTCTAAACAGATATCAAACTTGAACATTGCCCCTAATTGCTCCTCTCAAGTTTCCTACTTTCTATACTCTTGAAGGAGAACAGAAAAGAAAAAGTAATGGCAAGTAAAGGCAGATGTGGGGAGACATCTGATGATGATCTTTGTCCTTTATGATGAAATGCAAAAATATTAATAATCAGAGGCACCTGGGTGGCTCAGTCGGTTAAGCATCTGACTGGCTCAGGTCACGATCTCAGGTCCTGAGATCGAGCCATGGGTCGAGCCCCACATCAAGTCCTTCGTTGGACCTTGCTCAGTGGGAAGTCTGCTTCTCCTTCTCCCTCTGCCCCTGCCCCTGTTTGTGCTCTCTCTCCCTGTCTCACTCTCTTAAATAAATAAATAAAATTTTAAAACAAAAACGATTAATAACCGAAGTACTATTTCATAACTTTGTGTCTTTGCTTCGGGGTTGGCTCTGAACGGCTTTTGTCCACAAATGATCAAAGAAATCCTAGTACATGTTGACAAAGGAAAAGGTCAGTGGCAAATGTTGGAGATTTGTTGGTCTCTAGAAAAGCAGACACTTTTTGTTTTATGTAAGCAAAGGACAAAGGAAAGAAGAATAGAGCAAATGTTTTCCTTTTATTTCCTGAGATTTCTTTCTTTCTTTCTTCTTTCTTTCTTTTTTTTTCTTTCCTTCCTTTTTTTCTTCCTTCCCTCTTTCATAATTCTTCCTCATTTTATTTATTTTGGGGGGGGATTTACACCAAAGTCTCTCAAAGTTATTTATTTCCATCACAATTCCCACTGTCCTCGCTTGAGTGGCATGAACTTTTATCTGAGTTATAGCAAGTCTCCATACCTGCTCTGTCACCCTTCAGCATTACCAACTCTAACCAATTCTCCGTGCTCCCTTTTTAATGGGTGGCCTTCAGGATCACGGTCAAACACCCAAATGTATGCATTGTTATCTCTAGTGGCAAGGCTCTGCTCTTGCGCCTTCCTTTGGTGGAGTATTCTGCCCCAACACCTGTGCTTACCTCACTTCTATCATCCTGCACATCTTAGATACCACATTCACCAAACCCTGATTGATGAACTAAGTATCGGTTAAATTCTACTTCTCCATGCTTCCATTATCTCCCGAACTTCCCCTTATTAAAACATTTACCACATTTTATGGCAATTTTTTGTGGGGTGCCAGCAAAAGTATCTCCCCAAAAAGTAATGCTTGAGCTGGACCTAGGAGGTTGTTCACGACTTAGTCAGGTGGGTGAGGTTGGTTGGAGGAAGAGCACATTCCAGGCAGACGGAATATCATGTGCAAAGACAGAAGCCTTGGCACACTGCAGGTAACTTCAGTTTCTGTATAGATGAAGTTCGTGTCTTGAATATGCCCTGCTACATTGCCTGGCATTAATTTGGAAGGGAGACATTCTAAATGTGTTGAAAATATGAATTATCACCATTGTATTTGATTTTTAGAAGCATGATTCTTATTAAAAAATATGTATTTCTTCAACAACACTGGGAAGGATGATTGAAAAATAATACAGGGGAGAAAAAATAAGCAACTAAAGAAACTAATGAAGTAAATGGAACAGTATGGTCAGAACTGAGAGGTTTGTTTTGTTTTAAGTAGAATTGGGAGGAAGTATTTATTGGATTCAGGTAGGAGAGTAGATAGAAGTATTTAGGATAAATCAAAAGGTTTTGACATGGATGACAATGATGATTTTATTAACAATCCTACCCCTCAAAAAATAGTATTGTAAGAAAAATAGATTTAATGATGGACGATGATGAGTAAAGTTGTATACATATTGAGTTTGAGATGCTGTGACACATCCAAGTGGAAGTGTTTAGTAAGAAAGTCTGATACATGGACATCAACGTGGTGTTGTCATCAAAAAATTCCAAATATGATATTTAAAACCTATATTATATATTTTTAAAATTGCATTTTAACACTGAAGGAGTACACACAACATAATCTAAGAATAATGTAGTACCTTTAACAGGAAAAAACAAAAACCTGTATCAAGCTTTACACATACATATATAGATAATTTTATATATATTGCTAATTTTCTAAATTAGAAAGTTACAACTTAATGTTACTTGCCAATCACATTGCATGTAATTATTTTCTTGACTTACGCTTGTCATTTTAGGGATCCATATTTGCTAGCACAACAGAGCAGAGAACAAAGATTTTGGTGTATCACGGTTAGTAACTTGTAGCAGATGGTGTGGTGTGTTACCCATCCTCCTTGGGGAACAATGGATTCATTCCTTAAGTTAGAGGGAGTTTTCCTCTGATCTTCTATCTCAGAAGAAAGTCTGTATTGCAAGGAATATTGAGAAAAGTGGAGTCAATTGCTCTATGTTATATTGTTCTGGGGAAACTGTAGAAATCTGAAGCAATATTTCTGACTTGGTCTTGAAAGTTGGAGAATAAAAGGGTTAGAGGCCAGGGAATTAATGAGCTAATTGTTAGAGCTGTGAGAGCTATGGAGACTGGAGAGCCCTCCGAGCCAGCGAGATGGCTGCTTGCAATGAGGCTGTCGGCTGGGGCGCCCTGACCCTCGACAGGGAGAAGTCCAAAGTTGAGGACAGGTGAAAACTCCTCATGGAACTGTACCAACTATGGGCTGCATTGACAGCCTCTTGTCTAGAGATAGACTCTGTAGTATGATAAAAACACAGAGTGCACCCCAAATCAAATGATGCACGAAAGATCTGGACTTAATAAGTACAGATAGCTTGAACTCTAGATGCTTGTCAGAGAATTTATTACATTCTTTGCTTCAATACCGTTGTTGAAAGAAAGCAGGTATTGTCTGAAGATTCAACCATGCAAATGTACTTCTGATGTAGGGACCCCCCCCAAATATATATATATAATATAAAATTATATATATAATTTATATAAATTATATATTTATATTTTATAAATTATATAAATTATATATAAAATATAATATTATATATAAAAATTATATATATAAATATATAAAAAATTATATATATATATAATATATATGCAAATAATGAAACATGGAACAGATATATATATATATATATATATCTGAGCCAGGCCATCAGTGAATTGTGAACTGGTACCCAATTGATGCAAATTGTTTTCCTGACCTCTTAGGCCATTAACCCACATTAAGGGATGTTATCATAAGCATCAGCCTCACGGGACCTGGAGAAGGAAGAGGATGGCGACAGAAGGCTGAAACGATGGCCACTGGCTAATTGTAGCTTTTAATGATCTACCCTACAGGTTTTGGAAGTCTTCCATATTATACATATTTGGAAAATGATCTGTATCTCCAAGCTGGCTTGGCAAGGACATTGTTGTTCTCAGGAATTAAAAACATAATGACTACATTTTGACTGATTTATTTATTTCCTTTAACATTCTTCTATCAATCAGTTTGCTTTCTATCATTTTCCCTTGTGATTTAACTTTGTGGATCACTAGTAATGAGCTGTAGGATAATGCAACCTTGTTTCTTTCCTACATTTAAGTTCAAAATTCCTCTATATAAACAAAGCTAAACAAATGTATTTGTGTCAGTATTAAAGAACATCTTTCCCTTTTTAAAAAGGAGATGGAACTGCCCTATGAAAGGATGCAGCTTACGTGGTGTCTAAAAGCCTGGGCTTTTGAGCAAGTAAAGCTTGTTAATGTGTTGAACATTCTAGGTTCTAGTTCTCTCATCTTGGGAACAGTCACACATGCTTTGTATGAGTCTGAGATTACATAAGACTGTGTCTGTAAAAGTACCTTAACACTGGGTTTGGCCCATAAAACACATGAGTAAGGCTCAATGATAAACACACAAATAGAGTGATAGGTAGCTAAGGTTTTTGAGTGTTCATGACATCCCAGGCATTGCCACACAATCACATTAAATTCTCATTATGAGCCGGGGGTTAGACATATTTACTATTCCTATTGAGCAGATAAAGATACTGGAGCTTATCTTAATAAATAATTTTATACACAAATAATAAATGATGCTATACCAACTCTTCTGAGTGGAAACAAAAATCAACAACTGAAGAAGGGAGGAAGAGAGGGAGGGAGGGAACAAAAGAGGGGGAAGACGGAGAGAGACAGGGACAGAGACAGAGACAGAGAGAAAAGAGTAGTTTCCTTTAGATGGTTGGAACAAGAAATACTCCTTTTCATTTCAGGGATTTTGACCATGCAGTTTCCTCTGATTATAAGGTCATCCCCATTCTCTGTCAAACTCTTTTCATCAGTTATATCTCAGTCTTATGCCAATCTTCAACTCCCAAGACTGGGTCACATTCTCCCCACCGTATGCTTTGAACTTTTCTTTCATCATGCTTGACACAATTGTAATTGTCTAATTATTTTTCAGCCAAGGCTGCTAAACCAAAGTTCTGTGGAAAGGCGAATATATCTACTTTGTTTATTACTATATCTTCATGCTAAAGGATGCCTGGTAAAGGGAAAAAGCTCAATTATTAAGTGAATGAATGAAATAATAAAGAAGAAGAAGACAAGTGAATGTGGGGCAGATGGTGACGATATATTCCACCAAACAGCATATGTAGCATATGCAGATATGGAAGTGAGAAATACAATAGAGCATTAAGAATTAAAATCTGGGGGTGCCTGGGTGGCTCAGTCATTAAGCATCTGCCTTCGGCTCAGGTCATGATCCTGGAGTCCTGGGATCGGGTCCCGCGTCGGGCTCCCTGCTCAGCGGGGAGTCTGCTTCTCCCTCTCCCACTCCCCCTGCTTGTGTTCCCTCTCTCGCTGTCTGTCAAACAAATAAATAAAATCTTTAAAAATAAAAAAAATAAAAGAATTAAAATCTGTTGGATGACTTTTTTTTTTTTATTATTATGTTATTATGTTAAGTTAATCACCATACATTACATCATTAGTTTTTGGTGTTCCATGTTTCATTATTTGCATATAACACCCAGTGCTCCATGCAGAACGTGCCCATCACCAGGCTAACCCATTCTCCCAACCCCCTCCTCTCTAGAACTCTTAGTTTGTTTTTCAGAGTCTATCGTCTCTCATGGTTCATCTCCCCCTCCGATTCTCCCCCTTCATTCTTGCCCTCCTGCTATCTTCTTCTTCTTCTTTTTTTTTTAACATATAATGTATTATTTGTTTCAGAGGTACAGATCTGTGATTCGACAGTCTTGCACAATTCACAGCACTCACCATAGCCCATACCCTCCCCAATGTCCATCACCCACTCACCCCATCCCTCCCACCCCCCACCACTCCAGCAACCCTCAGTTTGTTTCCTGAGATTAAGAATTCCTCATATCAGTGAGGTCATATGATACATGTCTTTCTCTGATTGACTTATTTCGCTCAGCATAACACTCTCCAGTTCTATCCACGTCGTTGCAAATGGCAAGATTTCATTCCTTTTGATGGTTGCATAGTATTCCATTGTATATATATACCACATCTTCTTTATCCATTCATCTGTCGATGGACATCTTGGCTCTTTCCACAGTTTGGCTATTGTGGACATTGCTGCTATAAACATCGGGGTGCACGTACCCCTTCGGATCACTACATTTGTATCTTTGGGGTAAATACCCAGTAGTGCAATTGCTGGGTCATATGGTAGCTCTATTTTCAACTTTTTGAGGAACCTCCATACTGTTTTCCAGAGTGGCTGCACCAGCTTGCATTCCCACCAACAGTGTAGGAGGGTTGTTGGATGACTTTTATATGTGAGGCAGGGAGTGAATGAAAATGAAATCGAAGAGATAAGCAAAGAATAAGTCATGGAGGGACCTGTATGACATGCAAAGGAGCTTAGACTTGATCTTGTCAGTGATTGGGTAACTAGTTAGCTGTTAACTTACAAGCGATTTGATTCATGAGTTTCTCCCTGCACGGGGTGATAAAGAATTCATAGTCTAGGGGTGCCTGGATGGCTCAGTCAGTTAAGTGTCTGACTCTTGATTTTAGCTCAGGATGTGATCTCAGGGTCCTGAGGCCAAGCCCCGAGTCAGGCTCCATGCTCAGCGTGGGTCTGCTTGAGATTCTTGAGATTCTCTCTACCTCTCTGCTCACACTTTCTCTCTCAAATAAATAGATGATAGATACATACATACATACATACATACATACATACATAAAATCTTAATAAGAAAAGAATTCATAGGCTAATTCAAACAAGCACAGGGGAACCCATGACATGGATACTTGCCTACTTAAATTTATTCCTGATTTCTTTATATCTTTCCTTCCCTTATTTTCTTTTAGCTTCATTTCCTCCTTTTCTTATTCTTAAAGCCAAACCATAGCTTCCAAACCATTCCCCTAAATGATGTGGCCCCTGCCTGTCTCCTCCCCTTCATCTTGTGCACTCTCCCATTCACTCACCATATTCAAGCTCATGAGTCTTCTTTCAGATCTTAGAATCCACTAAGTCTGTCGTGAGCTCTATTCTTTTCCTAGGGCTGCCGTAACAAAGTACGGCAAACTGGTCACCTTAAAACAATGGAAATGTATTCTCTCACAGTTCGGGAGGCCAGAAGCCTAAAATCAAGGCATTGAGCAGGGTTGATTCTTCTGGAGGCTCTTGAGGGAGAATTCTGTTGCTCCATGTCTTTCTCTTGGCTTCTGGTGGTTGCTGACAACCGCTGGTGTTCCTTGGCCTATAAATGTGTCACCAAGTCTGTCTTCATGTGGCATTTTCCCTGCTTGTGTGTCTGTGTCTCTGTGTGGTATCCAAATTTCCCTCTTCTTATAAAGGCACTTCCTCTTATAAGCCCATCCTAATCCATCATGTCCTCATTTCAACTTGATTGCATCTACAAAGACCCTATTTCTAATAAAACCCTATTTGACTTTCACAGATACTGGGATTTGAACATATCCTTTTGCAGGGTACAATCCAACCCACAACACCAGCCTAGAGTCTTCCTTAGCCCTTCAGATCCTGGCATGGCTGTCTTCTGGTACTCCCTCAAGTACCAGCCCAAATGTCACCTTCCCAAGTCAAAAGTGATGCCACACTGAAACGTCCCCTTTCCCTAATGCCACACTTCATGCCTCACATCTATTTCTCAATCAGTTTCTATTATACCATCCAGCCTGATTTTCTTCATGCAGTTTTCACTATCTGAAAGTATTTTGTACAAATATATATTTTTTGGTCTATGTCTTTCCGTAGAATGTAATCTCTGCAAAGAGCAGGGACCCCATCTCTCTTGATTACTGCTATAACCCTAGCACCTGGAAGAGTGTCTGGAATAGAGTGAGCTCTTAAAATCTTGCTTAATGAAATTCATTCTATATTCAGTCAGTTATTTATGGCCATGATAATAATGTATAACACACAGTCAAAAAATCTTATTGGCATACAACAATCAGTATTTATTGCCACAGTCAGGAGTTTACTGGGGGTTGGATAGGTGGCTCTGCTTTCTGAGTTGGTCTTACTCACATGTCTGGAGCTTGGCTGAATGTTAGTAATCTAGACTGATTGGGACTGGCTTCAGCTGGGGCACTTGGGACAGCTCAGCTCTCCTGGACAGATCTGTCATCATCCAGCACCTAGCTAATCTAGACATATTTTCACAAAGAAGACAGCAAGTGGAAACATGCAAGATCTCTTGCAGCTTAGGCTCAGATCTAGTATGGAGAACATTTTGCCACATTCTAATGGACAAAGCAAGTCACATGGCCAAGCTCAGATTCAAGGGTGGAGAAATGAACTTATATCACTCTATAGTGAGATAAACTATAATATCACAAAGTAAAGGGCATGGATAGAGGGAAGAGCAAAGAATTGGGACCCTAAATACAATCTACCACAAGAGTACTTTTGAATGTTACCTTCACTCCATTCTAGAACAAGATAGGGTACAAATAAATATCTATAGAAATAGAAGCGTTTTTTTTTTTTTTTTTCTGTTTTAAGACACCAAATAGATTGACACTTCCGTTGTTTTTACTCAGAAGTACTAAAGTGTAGTAGAGTCTGATTGCGTAGACTTGATTCTTATCTCTACCGTATACTACCCTACGTCATCCATAAAATGGCGACAATAACAATACCCATCCAAAGGATTTTTTGTAAGGAAGTAATACAAATAAAACGCTAAACATAGTGCTTGGCTTACAGTAAGCATTCAATAAACGATAACCACTATTATTAGCTATTCATTACCATTGAGGGCAGGAGTAGAATACATAAAGTCTTCATTACTTTCAGGACTAAAGTGTTCAGTATGGATTTATTTAAAACACTTTTTTCTTAAAATTTGCATGTAACTAATTTGGTTTATAAAAGTTTCCCCCAAGAATCAGTGGCCCCTGGCATATCTATCATTTATACTGTAGATTAAATTAAAGAAAGCCATAATCAGAATTAAGAGTAAGACTAGTGGGGCACCTGGTTAGCACAGTTAGTTAAGCTGCTGACTCTTGGTTTTGGCTCAGGTCGTGATCTCAGGGTTGTGAGATCAAGCCCTGAGTAGGACTCCACGCTCAGCAAAATGTCTGCTTGAGATTGTGTCCCCGTCTCCCTGCCCCTCCTGCTTGTGCTCTCTCTCTGAAATAAATAAATCTTTTTAAAAAAGAGTAAACTAGTATGTGCTCTAATAAAGTGAGATAGCCTATGATTTATTAAAATTATATATAAATTATTAATCTATAATAATCTTCTGATTTATACTATTTCATGAAATCATTAATTCTACTAGAGTCCAACTTGGGGCCTATCTTGTGATTTAAAAAGCATTAGTTCAAAGGCACTCCTTCATTTGGATATATTTGATGGCTCAGCCAAAGAATATTGACTACTTCTGAAGAGAAAGTGTTCTGAAATCATAATGTAAGTCTGTGGGAATGTGTGAGAAGTCACTAGTCAGAGCACTGTATTCCAATACCTTGGCTGAAGTTGTTCTTTTCCATTATGGGATTACATTACATAAATAAGTAGAAAGGGCAGAAAGGAAGGAAGGAGGAAGGGAGAAATGGGGAGAGCAGGAGGAATTGAGGGAAGCTAAAAGGATAGAAGACAGGAAGGAAGGAAGGAAGGAAAGAAGGAAGGAGAGAGGGAAGGAAGGAGGAAGAAAGGAAGCAAGGAAGAAAATTGTGCTATTTTTTATATCTGGAAATGTAATTGTCCCTTTTATTTATTTGTTTGTTTATTATTCATAATTGTCTTTGTTATGTTTGGACAATTCCTCTTCCATGTGAATTTTAGGATCATCAGCTTGCCTGGTTCCAACAATAGCAACAATATTAAAAAGAACATTATTTGGAATTAATTTCAGGAGAATTTATATCTTTTTGATTTTGAGGCTTTTCATCAGCACACCTATCCATTTATTACTTTTTTAAAAAATAACTTATTAGCTCTTAAAAATTTCTCCAAGATGATCTTGTTCATTTTTAAAAGTGACTATTTTAATTTTGTAAAAGTTCCTGTGCTCCTGGAAAAATTGTATATTCTTTATTTGTGGGGTGCAGTTTAAACCAAACTCAATAGTGTCCTTCATATATTCTAAATCTTACTAATATTTCTTTGCATAATGTTTCTCAAAGAAATATATGAAAATATTTTTCTATGAATATATTAAAATCTTTCTTTATATGAATATATAACTTCTCATTACAATTCCATTGCTTTTAGTATCACCTATTTTAATGCTACCTTATTAGGTTATGTTTTTTCCTTTAATCGCTAGGTAGTGTCCTTCTTCACCTCTTTTTTTTAAAAGATTTTATTTATTTATTTATTTATTTATTTATTTATTTATTTACTTGAGAGAGAGTGTGTGTGTGAGCAGGCAGAGGGGCAGAGAGACAGAGAGAGAGGGAGAGGGAGAGAATCTCAAGCAGACTCCCCACTGAATGTGGAGCCTAACATGGATCTCACGACCCTGAGATCATGACCTGAACTGAAACCAAGAGTGGACGCCTAACAGACTAAGCCACTCAGTCACCTCCCTTCTTCACCTCTTTTAATGCTTTTTATTATATATTTTATATTGTGTGAAGTTAATATTGCTTCACCCCATTTTTAAATGACATTTATGTTTCTTTTTCTCTTCTTTCAATCTTACTCTATGATTTCCTTTTTTGCGTATATCTCTTGAGGAATACATATCTAGTACTTGTTTCTTTTATTTATATAGTCTTAAAGCTGCATTTTTTAAGAACAAATTTTATGGAGTTATTTTTGTTCTTGTGTGTATTTTTGTGATTTTTATTATTTATTTTAAAAAAAAGATTTGTTTTTTTTTTTTTAAAGATTTTATTTATTTATTTGACAGAGAGAGACACAGCCAGAGAGGGAACACAAGCAGGGGGAGTGGGAGAGGGAGAAGCAGGCTTCCCACAGAGCGGGGAGCCCGATTTGGGACTCAATCCCAGAACCCTGGGATCATGACCTGGGCCAAAGGCAGACGCTTAACAACTGAGCCACCCAGGCGCCCCAAAAGAGATTTGTTTTTGTTTTGTTATTTAATTTTTGCCTTTTGAGTTAAATACAAAACATATTAATTTGTGACATAGACTCATAGAAGTATGTATACAGATTTACAATATATTTTTGAATTAGAAATTTTCTAAACAGTTTTAGATTTACAGAAAATGTAAGGTAGTACAGAGTTCCCCTATATCTCACACCCAGTTTCCCTGATTATTAACATCTTAATTTAATATAGTACATTTGTTACAATTAAAATGAACTAATATTGATAGATAATTATTAACTAAATCCATAGTTTATTCAGATTTCCTTAGTTTTTACCTAATGTTCTGTTTCTGTTCCAAAATTCCATACAGGGTAGCACACAACATTTCCTTGTCCTGTCTCGTTAGGCTCCTCTTGACTGTGACAGTTTTTCAGGCTTTCCTTGTTTTGGATGACCTTGACAATTTTGAAGAGTACTAACCAGGGATTCTGCAGAATGCTACTCTTTTGGAATTTGTCTGATCTCTTCCCCATGATTAGACTGGGGTTATAGAATTTCTGGAGGAAAATCACAGAGATAAAGTACTTTTTTGTAACATCAAATCAAGGCTATATACTATCGGCATGATTAATGAGTGTTGATCATGACCATTATCCGACTGAAGTAGTGCTTGTCTTGTTCTCCACTGTGGAGTCATCCTTTCTTCCCCTTTCCATCCTGTATTCTGACAGCTGTATCTATTTTATTTACTGTAATTACTTATGTATTTGAATTTATTTCTGGCATCTTATTTTTTCCTGTTTATTTTACTCTTGAATTTCTTCTTTTTATTCTCTTATTGCCTTCTACTTATTGATATGTTTTATTTCCTTTAATTTCTTATGATAGTTATTCTTAAATGTTGATAGCATTTTCTTACCCATGTATACATTTTTCTAAGAAAATATTTTATTCATTATATTTAACTTCTTGCCAGAAAAATAGGCTACCTGCAGATTACCATAATTAAAGCCTTAAAGTCTCTTTTCCCAGAATTTTCTTTGCATACATGTATGTCTATATAATTTAGCATAACAAATTATACATTTTTCAAATCAAGTTTATTGATACATAATTTATATCCAATTCTCTATCTTATATGTACAGTTCAATGAATTTTGCCAAATGTATCGTTAGTTGTGTAACCACAACTGCAAGATACTGAATTGAATATTTCCATTGCCCAAAAGCTTCTCTTGGTCCCTTCACCCCATATCCAGGCCCAGGCAACCACTGATGTGCTTTCTATCACTGTAGTTTTGCCTTTTCCAGAATTCGTTTTAAATGGAATCATAGAATATGTAATTTTTTATATCTTCTTTCTTTCACTTAGCACAATCATTTTGATTATCAGTAGTTCATTTCTCTTTTTTTCTTTTTCTGAATAATATTCCTTGTATGGATATATCACAGTTTATCCATTCACTAATCAATGGAGATTTAGATTGTTCTAGTTTGAGATTATCATGAAGACACCTGCTATGAACACCCAATAAGATTTTATACAGACATTTGTATTCATTTCCCTTTGATACATACCCAGGAGTGGTTTTTCCGGGTAACAAATCTGTGCTTTAAGAAGTAGTCAAACTATTTCCCAAAGTGCTTATATCATTTTGCATTCTCACCTGTAATATATGACAGCACCAGCACCTGCCATTGTCATTCTTTAAAACTTTATCCATTCTAGTGGGTACACACTGGTGTCTCATTGTGGGTTTTATTTGCATTTTCCAATGTCCAACTATGTTGGGCTTATTTGTTACTTGTATCTCTTCTATGTGTCACTTACATCTTCCTTTTGTGAAGATGTGTATCCAAATTTTTTGCCATTTTTTTAATCTGGTTGTTTGTTTTCTTCATATTGATATGTAAGATTTCTTTATATATTATGAATAAAATTTCCTTGTCAAGTATATGTATTAAAACATTTTTCCCAGACTATAATGGACTTATATTTTCTTTGCAGTGTTTTCAATTAGCAAATGGTTTTAAATTTTATGCAGTCTTACTAATACATTTTTTTCTGTAATAGTTTTGTTTTTATTCTTGTTTAAGAAATCCTTCATTTACCAAATATTAGAATGGTTTTCTCCTACCTTTTCCTATAGAATTTTAACAGTTTTAGCCCTTATGTGTAGATCTAAGATTTATTTCAAGGTAATTTTTATTTAAATGGTGGGAAGTATAGCCAATAATTAATTAATTTTTTTTTTAAGATTTTATCTATTTATTTGACAGAGAGAGGCACAGCGAGAGAGGGAACACAAGCAGAGGGAGTGGGAGAGGGAGAAGCAGGCTCCCCGTCGAGCAGGGACCCTGATGCGGGGCTCGATCCCAGGACCCTGGGATCATGACCTGAGCCGAAGGCAGATGCTTAACGACTGAGCCACCCAGGCGCCCCTAATGAATTATTTTTATGTGAATGTGATATCTTACTGCTCTAGCACAGTTGTTGAAAACATTTTCTTTCTCCATTTTGTTATCCTGGTAACTTTGTTGAAAATCAATTGATTGGATAGTTGTAGATTTATTTCTGGACTTTATTCTGTTCCAAAGATATATGTATATGCTATACTTACCTTAATACACTATCTTGATATAGTAGCTTTTCAAATCAGAGGAGGCAACTCATCAAATTTTGTATTCTTTTTCAAAGTTGTTTTGGTTTTTCTATGATCTTTGCATTTTCATATAAATTTGATAATTGACTTGATGATTTCTACTGTGATGTTGATTGGGATTGTGTTGACTCTACAGATTGAGGAAAAATTGACATCTTAACAATACTAAATTTTCCAACTCATTAACAGAGTATTTTTTCCATTCTCAGAAATGTTTTACAATATTCAGAGTACAGATTTTGCACATAGTTTGTTAAACTTATTCTTAAATACTTTACATTTTTATGATCTTGTATGTAGTACTAGTTATTGACTATTTAACATCAATATCTCAGTAATTAATTCATATTATAAACATTCTTTAATTTTGTTTAATGACCCTTCATCTTTCTAAATTCCTTGTATGTAATAGCTTTTAAAATTTTTATTAAAAAATCTGTGGGACTGGGCACAGTGTTCTTTGGATCAGTGTTTGCAGTGGTATATTTTATCCCATCTTTGACCTTGATCTATTTGTGTCTTCCCATTTAAAGAAGGTTTGGTATTTTTTAAATCTTATTTGACATCTTTGTCATTTAAGTAGAGTGTTGAGACTATTTATAATGTACCTAATTACTGATATAGTTGAGCTGAAATTTACCATCTTGCTATCTTACTATTTGTTTTCTAATTGTCTTATCTTTCTTTTTTGTTTTTTGTTTTTAAGTTTTCTTCCTTTTTAAAAATTATTTTAGTGCTTTTTTTTAAGATTTAGGTATTTGTTTTCGAGAGAGAGAGTGTGCGAGCAGGGGGAGGGGTAGAGAGAGGAGGCGAGCAGACTCCCTGCTGAGCGTGGAGCATGAGACATGGGGTTGGATCACAGGGCCCCAAGATCATGACCTGAGCCAAAACCAAGAGTCAGATGCTCAACTGACTGAGCCACCCAGGTGCCCCTATTTTAATGCTTTTTAAGATGTCATTATCTCCCCTATATTAACTTATTAACCTTCTCTTTGTGAGATATAATGTGCATTTATGTGCATATATCTGTGTGAGATATATATATATAAATATTTTTAATTGCAATATAAATACAATATTATATTAATTCCAGGTGTATCATGTAATGATTTGACATTTATATCCATTACAAAATGCTCACCATGATAAATGTGGTTACCCTCTGTCGCTATACAAAGTTACCACAGTATTGTTAACTATTTCCCTATGCTACACTTTACATACCTGTGACTTATTTATTTTATAACTAGAGGTTTGTACTTCTTGATCCCCATTACCTATTTTGCTCATCCCTCCAGCCCTTTCTGCTCTGGCAACCACCAGTCTGTTCTCTGTATTTATGAGTCTCTTTCTGTTTTGTTTTGCTTTGTTTGTTTGCTTTGTTTTTTTAGCTTCCACATATAAGTGAAATCATATGTTATTTGTCTATGTCTGCTTATTTCACTTAGCATAATACCCTCTAGGTCTATCCATGTTGTCACAAATGACAAGATTTCATTTTTTATGGCCAAATAATATTCCATTGCATATCTTGTTCGTGGGAATATAAATTAGTGCAGCCATGATGGAAAAAAGCATGGAGGTTCCTCAAAAAATTAAAAATAGAACTACCCTATGATCCAGTAATTGTACTTCTCCGTATTTGCCCAAAGAAAATAAACAAACAAACAAAACTAATTTGAAAAGATATTTGCATCCCTATATTTATTGCAGCATTATTTACAGTAGCCAAAATATACAGGCAACCTATGTGTCCATTGATAAATGTTTTATATTTTTAATGGTTATTCTACAATTTAGAATGTGCTTTTTTAGTATATCACAGTCTAACTTCAAATATTACACCATTTCATGAACACTGTACAAAACTTTATTTCAATAGACTTCCATTTCTTCAATATTTCCCTTTGTGTTGTAGTCTTATGAATTTTTCATATAATATATAAACACATTATAAACAATATACATTGCTATTATCTTTGCATTATATAGTTAAAAATTTTTAAAGATATTAAAATGAGAAAATATGTATTTTATATTTATCCACATTTACCATTTCCAGTGTTCATTATTCCACGGTTTAAATCCACATTTCAATTTGATATCATTTACCTTCTACTCAAAGAACTTCCTTTGACTTTTCTTGTAGTGCAGCACTACTGTTGATATATTTTCTATCCTAATTTTGGAAAGATTACTCGTATGTAAAATTGGTAGACATTGGTCCACAGGTCACTGAGGCTCTCGTTTTTGTTTTTTGTGTTTTTTTCTCTGTTAAATTTGCAGTTTTTATTCCTACGTATTCAAGTTCACAGATCTCTTCTGCAGTTTCTAATCTATAGTTAAACCCATCCAGTTTTTTTCTTCATTTTGGATGATTCTATTTTTATCTCTAGAACTCTACTTCCATTTGAATTTCTTTTATATTTCCAATTTTTCTCCTTATTAACTCATTTGTTCCTTTACATTCTTGTCCATAGTTATACTATTTGGAATAGCTATTTTAACATTATAGTCTGCTTATTTCATATTTTATATTATAACAATCTTTTCCTTATTTCTGCTTGAGAGTCATATTTGCCTGCCTCTTTCCTTGTCTGACAGTGTTGACTGGATGCTGAAAATTGTGAATTTTACATTACTGAGTGCTGCATTTTATTATATTCCTTAAAAAATGGCACATGTTTAAATTACTTTCAGATTAGCTTAGAAATCTGAGGCTTGTATTGAAGTGTATTTAAATCAGGTCTGAAGCAGGCTTTAATACAAGGCAAGGATCCTGGAACTTCGTCGTCTCAGGACCCCTGCTGTCAGATTTCACAGTCCTGTGCTGCCTATTGCCCACTGTCTAAAAATGTTTTGCTCATAGATTTTGTCAAGTTTTCTTGTGGTTTACAGTGAGATGACAATTCCCACAGCAGTTAATCTTTCATAAATGGAAGCATAAGATCTTGACTTTAAATCATCTTAAGTAAATCCCTCTTTCCCAATGTTTGCACCTCACACTAATGACAGCTTAAAATTTTATTTTTTTCTCTTCCATATCAACATATTTAATTTTCATGCATTAAACCAACAAAGATAAGCAGGAATAACTAAGATATGGAGAACATAGCTATAACAGAGCAATGATGTCAATAAAGCTTCCTATAGACAATCAGGAACATAGAATCTCCTGAAGACCTAAATAAATAGCTCTACTTTATAATCTCAGAGAGAAGTTATTCAGATACAGTTAATATTTTATAGGACTTATTGATAACATCACAGCCACTGAGCTGAAACAATATAAAATGAAACAAAACATACAGAAATCATTGTAATGCTGTCTTACAAATGCCCATAAACACTTACGATCATAATAATTCACCATACAGTTAGGAGACTGTACCACATTTCAATCTTCTTGTTAAAGAAGATTTGTGTAAGTCGAGAGGCTTATATCTGTCATCTATAACGTGGCCATGGGGGCCATCCACCTGCTCCCCACCCACAACAGCAGCAATTAACTTTAGCCAATTGTGTTGATAATTCTGGCTGAGGTGGAATGCCCCAAAACTGCTATATTGTAGGTTTAACACGTAGTCTGTGATGGGGGCGGGGGGGAGGATGTGCCACCATTTTTTTTTTTTTTTCATCTAAAATAATAAAAAGGTGATGTGGTCATATTGGAGATTAATGGTGGCTGTTCCAGGAAGGTGTTTGGAGCCTCCTGACATTTCTTGTCACTGGTGGTAAGAAAATGGACGAGAGTGGATTCATACTTTATCAGCTGTTCCTTGGGTAGCACATCAGCACTTGCCGCCGCCTCACAGGCACTTAACCTAATTATAAGGTGGCCTCCTGATAAACTGCCTCTGCCTCTTACCTACTCTGCAGTGGAAGAATGGCTCTGTACTTTCATACTTGTGGCTTTAAAATATTTTATATTTCTCTTTAGCATTACGATTCTGGTTATTGCTACAATTTACGTGGGTTTTCAGTAGAAAATAAATGCAAGTCAATGCAAGCTAATGCACATGCAGTCGATGCCGTGCAAAGCTTTTAATCACACTTTCTTCCTGTACAGATCAATTGCTAATGAAGGTATCCAATTACTTTCCTCAGAGTGTGTTTGGGAATAGCATCAAGTGAAGAGATCTTGATATGGTCACCTGTTTATAACTATGCATTATTCATGAGACCTTTCCCATGTGCCTCAAATGCTGTAGCAGCAGAGATCCCCAACAACCCGTGGCTGGTTTGGCTTGGGTTACACTGCAGTAGAGAATCTTTGTGTCCAACGGAAGAATACAGTGTCTTCTGCAAAAAGCAATGTGAGGACATAGCAATATATTTAATAATAGAAGGTCCAGGAGAAAAGCAGACATTTAGAGATAATTCTTAGTAACTTTCTGTGATATGAAAGAAAATATATCAACACGTCTACTTTAATCAAACTGATTACACCATTGCCGAGTCTCACTTGACCTAAATGTGTCCGTGCTTCGCCTTGATCTAAAGAAATTTCATTTAGTTGAGAGAACAGATACTTTTCTTCACCAGAACTATTAAGCATGATTGATGGAGCAATTAAACAGAAATATGTATTTAGCAAACAAAGATAGCTCTTTCACAAGCTGAAACAGCATGACACATCCAATGATCAAAAAGGCACTCCTACTTCACTGTGCACTATTTTATGAATTTATAATAGTTTCCTTCCAATTCAGTTGTTGTTTAAGATCTTGGAGAGATTTGTACTGAGCACAAGTGAAAGTCAATGCAGAGTTGGAAACTACTGGTTACAATACCCATACAACTAACAAAGGTCAGTTATAATGGGATGTCATATTAGAGTGCTCTTTTCTCGACTGCACTGCAGCCTAACTATTTTTCTAGGTCTAAATGCTAGAGAATGTGATCTTGCTATAATGACGTGGAAATTTTTTTTTTTTTTTTTTTTTAAGATTTGGACCTTTGCCTAGAAATGTAAGGAAGAAGTTTGGGACATCACTTCAGTGTGACACATAGGTTCTTTTTTTTTCATAAAGGAGACAAAACGTGATCTGACTAATTGCTACTACTTTATGCTTATCTGAACCAGGCACTTCTATCTTGTTGCTTATCATTCATTGATTATTGGCCTTACTTGTTTCGTTACAGATGGCCCATATCTTCACCCAGATTCCAATCGGTGGAAAGAAATTTAAAAGAATAGAATTTAGGGGCGCCTGGGTGGCTCAGTCGTTAAGCATCTGCCTTCGGCTCAGTTCATGATCCCAGGGTCCTGGGATAGAGTCTGGCATCAGGCTCCCTGCTTGGCGGGAAGCCTGCTTCTCCCTCTCCCACTCCCCCTGCTTGTGTTCCCTCTCTCGCTGTGTCTCTCTCTGTCAAGTAAATAAATAAAATCTTAAAAAAAAAAAAAAGAATAGAATTTAGTTACATGGCCAGCTTTCACTGGAAAAAGAGGTTGTAAAAGGTAGTATTTATTCCAGAAGGCTGTGTTTAGCTAATAATTAAGAATGCTATTACCATAGAAGAAGGTGAGAGTAAATTTGGAGGGACAAACTGTCATTTTTTTTACATATTTAGAGTCCTCTTAACAGTGAGAAAAGAAACCTTTATCTCATCTAAAGCTTACACTTAGAAGTGGTTTATTGAACAGTTTTCATTGTGATGCCTTGAGCTGTCTGTTTGGGGAGGTCACTATCTCTTTTTCGGCTGGATAGACTGGAAGCTTTGAGAGCAGTAAGATTCAAAATTCTTGGTGATGGATTTCCAAGTGCTCAGGCTGGGTTGTGGCAGCAAAAAGTGATTTTCTGAGCAGGGGATTCAAACAATTGGGACTTGAAGCAAGAGAGGAAGAACTGGGCTGCAACTAGTGAAAGTGTTTGTTCTAATCATGCTCAGACTGTTAGTGTGTGGTGAAAGGCTAGACCAAGTCTCGTGATCATATCACATTAGTACCTGTGGTACCCTTACCTACTAATAATTTGAGTTGTAGCATATAATACTTTTAATTATTTTATGTCTTTTTTCATGGTCTCTTGGGCTAGATTATAATTTTTAGAGGCAAGAGAGTCTATTTTATTTTGTTTTTCTACCTAAGCACACAACCTGGTAACCTGGCTTTTGGCATATATAAGACAGGCTATGATATAAGAATTTTAACACAAAAAGAAAATGAGACTCTATTTTGCATATTTTAAGATATTATTTGATATTAATTCAGATTTTTTACCTTGTATTTTACCCTTTTCCTGAAACTAATAAAACACTGTATGTTAATTATACTTGAACATAAATAAATAATAATAAAACACAAGTATAGCATGTAATAAGATTTCTTTCTCTTCCTTCCTTCCTTCCTTCCTTCCTTCCTTCCTTCCTTCCTTCCTTCCTTCCTTCTTTCCTTCCTTCCTTCCTCCCTCCCTCCTTCCTTCCTTCTCTCGCTCTCTCTCTTTTCTCTTTTTCTCTTGGCTTAATGAAGAGAAATGAGATGTAAGCTTTCTCTGGCAGAAATTATTATAGGAGATAGGATTTGAATTCTTTCAGTCTCAAAAACTACAAAAGGCCAAAAGTTTGGTTGGTATATGGATCAGGGATAAGCTCTTATTATGGAAAAAAGTCATAGTACAAGGAAATAATTTGTGGAGAGTTCAGCAAATGGGCGTATAAAAGGTGTGGGCAAGGTGTAAGGAGAAATCAAGGAATTCTGCTTCTAGGCCTGAAAGGGGTGGTACAGGCATCATAGTTACTGGAAATTTCTAGAGAATAGATATTAACTGTAAGGAAGGGTCCTTCACAGAAGGTGTGGTCACAGGCAAAGAATGGAAACAAACCTAGTAATCTGGGAAGGAGAAAGCACTTTTTTCTGGTGTTTTTTATTGGCCAAACCCAACCAGAAGCCAGAGGGCAAGAGAACCCACTGAAGCAGCTGTTGTGAGTGAGTCTTTAAGAGGAGAGCAAGGAGAAAGAAGGAGAATGGTTTTGGTGGAACACAGGGTAGATATCCAGGACAGCTGATGGTTCATGGTTACAAATACATGACTTTTTTAAAAGATATATTTATTTGTTTGAGCAGGGGAGGGGCAGAGGAAGAGACAGAGAGAGAGAGAGACAATCTTAAGCAGGCTCCATGCTTAGTGTGAGCTCCATCTCACAAACCCAAGATCATGACCTGAGCCTAAATCAAGAGTCAGACGCTTAACTGACTGAGCCACCCAGGCACCTCTGAGGAACACATTTTGAGAACCACTGTTCTAAATGAAGATTTATCCATGCAAAAATTGATCATAATTTTTGATGGCCTAATTACATTTTTATTACTATTATTCTTTGTGTTAAATAGTGATGCTTGTTAATAATGATAATTCTAAGCAGCCTGATTACTGGCAATATAATTTTACACTACTTCTAATAGTTAGTATTTAGTACTTTCATAGTATTTTAGTTATTTTTAGTATTTAGACTAATACTAACTATATTTATATAATTGTCCAATTAAAGTGATGCCTCATTTATGTGATATTGGAAAATGAAATATTCTACATTAATTAACTTTTCCTTTAACAGTTTTGTTTTTTTTTTTTGACAGAGAGACACAGCGAGAGAGGGAACACAAGCAGGGGGAGCAGGAGAGGGAGAAGCAGGCTTCCCGCTGAGCAGGGAGCCCGATGCAGGGCTCGATCCCAGGACCCTGGGATCATGACCTGAGCTGAAGGCAGAGGTTTAATGACTGAGTCACCCAGGTGCCCCTCCTTTAACAGTTTTAACAGACCTTTAAAAAATATGTTATGAGACTTTTGGTTGAGACAAGATGTCATAGACCATATTTTCTCTGGTCTTTTCTGCTAAATACAACAGTGCACAAAACACCACCAAAGAAGGACCCTGAAGGTGGTAAAAAGAAGGCAAGCTGATTTGAGACCCCACAACTGGAGACATAGTGCAGTGAAAGGCACCTTGTACCCCAACACCCAACAGCAGAAGTCCACCCAGCCTTGATCTAAAAACAGAAGGTAGTCCAAGTAGGCTTATTCTTCCCCTGAATCTAAAGAGAGTCCCTCTGGCAACATTAGACAAGCCTGCACTACTGACAAGAATTTCTTGAGGGCCCTACCAAAAGTAAGGTGACTGGGGAAGAATTCTCCTTTTCGGCTGTGCCTGAGATGTCCCTTTTCTAGCGAAGCAGGTGGATGGAACTGGCCAAAAGAGACCAATCTGTGAAAGGTGGTCTGATCCAGAAAGGTTTTTTGATCCAGAAAGTCTCTCTTTGATCCATAGGCCTGCATAAGACTCTCCTTCCTTGTCCAGAGACACAATAGGTGGTGGGTGAGCCAGCAAGGAGGATGTAGCCACAAGTAGCCCACTTCAGAGAGCTTCCTTTTCTCATGAGCTACAAGTAGAGGGAGTCTCCTCTTTTCCCCCACCATCACTGAGAAAAACCAGATTGCCTGACCTGTGGAAACTTCTTCCAGTCCCTTAGGCAGCACCAACAGAAACCAGTGGGAGTCCAAGCTGCACCAGATAAACCAAGAAGACCAAAATAGCACTACAAAGCCTCTGAAAAATTAAGCCACCAGAGAACCACAGCTCACAAAAACAGATCAAGACCTATGTGCTAAACCTAAATAGTGTGACTACCTGCTAAAATGAAAGACTTAAATAGGATCCAGTATTTCCCACCATGGTAGAAAAATTCCCTGAGTATGATGAAAAAAAAAAATCATTCAGCATGCTAAAAACTAAGAAAATCACACCTTGAAGGAGAAAAGACAATTAGGTGACACAAATCTGAGATGAATCAGATGTCAGACTTACCTGAAAAGTATTTTAAGGCATCCATTATAACAATGCTTCAACAATCATTTATAAACTCTCTTGAAACAAATTAAAAAAACAGAAAATCTCTGAAGAAATAGATTTTAGAAGAAAAAAACAAATGGATTACTGAACTGGAAATACAATAACATAAATAAAAAACTGAATAGATGGCTTAATAGAATAGACTGAAGATGACAGGAGAAAATCAGTGAACTTGAATATAGAACAATAGAATTCACCCAATCTGAACAATAGAGAGGGAAAAAAATTGACTGGAAAAAAAATGAACAGAGCCTCAGGGACCTATGAGACAATAACAAAAGAGCCATCACTCATGCAACACAATCCCAGAAGGAAAGTAGAAAAGAATAGAAAAGTTGTTTGAAGAAGTATTGGCTGAAAAATATCCTAAATTTGGTAAAAGACACAAGCTTGTAATTCCAAGAAGCTGAGTAAATACTAAGCAAGATAAACACAAAGAAATCCATGCCAAAGATACACCGCAGTTAAAATTTTGAAAAATAAACACAAAAAAAAAGTCTTGAAAGCAACTAGAGAGAAATGAGTATTACCTGCAGGGGAATACCAATTCAAATGATAATGGATTTCAAATCTGAAGTCATAGAAACCAGAAGAAAATGGTATCATGTTTTTCAAGTGCTGAAATAAAAGAACAGTCAGCCACATATTCTATATTCTGTGAATCCATACTTGAGGAATGAAAGAGATTTAAAAATATCTTCAGAAAAAGAAAAGCTAAAAGAATTTATTACTAGCAGACATATTCTTTTTTAAAGTTTAGTAATATATTTTGTTTAACCCAAAAATGTATGTCAAAATGTATATCAAAAATGTTATCATTTCAACACATAAGTACAAAAATATTAAAGAGGAATAAAATATCTTATTCTTAAAGATTGGCTAAACAAAATTCTTCAAACAGAAAGGAATTGATAAAAGAAAGAATGCTGGAGCATCAGGAAGGAAGAAGGAATAGGCAAAGAGTGGAAATATGGGTACATTCAAAGAACCATTCATTTCCTCGTGAGTTTTAAAACCATATTTGATGATTGGAACAAAAATTATAGCATCATGGTCATCTAGGTGGTTAAGCATCCGACTCTTGATTTCAGCTCAGGTCGTGATCTAAGGGTCATGAGATCGATTGAGCCCCATGACAGGGTCCATGCACAGCATGGAGTCTGCTTGAGATTCTCTCTCTCTCCTTCTGCCACTTCCTCAACTCGTGCATGCTCTCTCTAAATAAATAAATAAATAAATAAATAAAATCTTTATAAAAAAATTATAGCATCATCTGATTCCCATGACAATGATACTTAAAAATAAGGAAGACAAAGGGATATAACTAAGAATGAGGTTTCCACACTTCACTCAAAGTGGTAAAATGTTGACGTTAGTGAACGGTATAATTCATAGATAGATAGAGGGACAGATTAGTAATACTCAGAATGACTACTATATATATACATATATATACATATATATTGAAACAAATTAATACATATATACATAATACATAATACAAATACATATATATATATGTATATATATATACACACACATATATATACCAAAAATATACAAGAGATACATTCAAAAACAAAATCAAGATGGAATCCTAAAACATATTTAAGCTTTGTGTGGGCAGACCAGAAAAGAGAAACAGAGAAATCAGAAATAGAGAAATGAGACCAGAAGAAACAAATAGAAAACAAAAAATAAACGGAAACCTTAAGTGCTAACATATTAATAATTACCTTGAATGTGAATGGTCTAAATACATCAATAAAACATGGATTAAAAAATGTGACCCAGCTATATACTGCTTACAAGAAACTCATTTCAACTCCAATGACATCTGTCTGTTAAAAGTAAGAGGATGAAAAAAAAGAAGACTGCCCTTACCAATGTGGGCAAGCATCATCTGATTCACGGGGGGCCTGAATGCAACAAAAAGATGAAGGGAAAGGTAAGTTCTCTCTTTCTGTCCTTGAGCTAGGACATTCATCTTCTCCTGCCCTTGGACATTGGAGTTCCTGGTTCTTGGGTCTTAAGATTAATTCCAGGTCTTGTGCCCCTCCCCACATTCTTTGGCCTCTGCCTTGGACTAAGAACTATACCATGACTCCCTTGTTCTCAGGTCTTAGGATCTGGGTTGAATTATACCACTGACTTTCCTGATTCTCCAGCTTGCACATGGTATATTGCCACATATCTCAGTTTCTTTAATCCTGTGAAACATTTCCCATAATAATAAATATCCTCTTATAAATCTATATACAGGTATCCCTCACTTTTCGAAAACTTGAGTCGCACCACTTTGCTTTTACAAAAGAGCTACATTAGTACCCGTTATCGCTAACCAAAAGAAATCCAAAGAAGATTTTCACTTTTATGAAAAGAAAAAAAGAAAAGAAAAAATTAAAGGAAAAGTGAAAATAGCGTTGTTGTTGTTTTTTTTTTTTGCCATAAGCTGTTATCCAGGCAGTGAGAGCGGCCCCACCAAGCTCCTTGCCTGGACCTACACTCAGCATCTCAGCATCAAACTGCCACACCTTTTTTTAAAAATTTTATTATGTTATGTTAATCACCATACATTACCTCATTCGTTTTTGATGTAGTGTTCCATGATTCATTGTTTGCGTATAACACCCAGTGCTCCATTCAATACGTGCCCTCTTTAATGCCCATCACCAGCCTAACCCATCCTCCCACCCCCCTCCCCTCTAGAACCCTCAGTTTGTTTCTCAGAGTCCATAGTCTCTCATGGCTCATCTCCCCCTCCAATTCCCCCCCTTCATTTTTCCCTTCCTACTATCTTCTTCTTTTATTTTTTTAACATAAAATGTATTATTTGTTTCGGAGGTACAGGTCTGTGATTCAACAGTCTTACACAATTCACAGTGCTCACCATAGCACATACCCTCCCCAATGTCTGTCACCCAGCCACCCCATGCCTCCCACCCCCCACCACTCCAGCAACCCTCACTTTGTTTCCTGAGATTAAGAATTCCTCATATCAGTGAGGTCATATGATACATGTCTTTCTCTGATTGACTTATTTCGCTCAGCATAAGACTCTCCAGTTCCATCCATGTCACTGCAAATGGCAAGATTTCATTCCTTTTGATGGCTGCATAATATTCCATTGTATATATATACCACATCTTCTTTATCCATTCATCTGTCGATGGACATCTTGGCTCTTTCCATAGTTTGGCTATTGTGGACATTGCTGCTATAAACATCAGGGTGCACGTACCTCTTCAGATCCCAACATTTGTATCTTTGGGGTAAATACCCAGTAGTTTTACAAATGACATATCAGATAAAGGACTAGTATCCAAAATCTATAAAGAACTTATCAAACTCAACTCCCAAAGAACAAATAATCCAATCAAGAAATGGGCAGAAGACATGAACAGACATTTTTCCAAAAAAGACATCCGAATGGCCAATAGACACATGAAAAAGTGCTCAAACTGCCACAGCTTTGAACTGTGTTTGTGAGCATCCATACTTCATCTTGATATATTTTGTGTATTTATTAGCAAGTTGTGTCCTAAGGTATCAGAAAAGCCTAAGAGGTTTTTTTGGGTTTAGGAATGATAAAATTTTTTTTCACATAAATTAGTGGTAATTACTTCTTTACTTTACGTCATTTCAGCTTATAAAAGGTTTTATAGGAACACTCTACTATTGGATAGTGGGGGAAACCTGTGTGTTCTATTAGTTTTGTTTCTCTGGAAAATCCTGACTACTACCTTTTTAAGGATAAAGACAACCTTATTTATCTCTAAATTCTTGTGTCTAATAGCTAGGAGGTGTTGAACAGAATCTTATGAAAACAAAAATGGGAGAGAGAAAGGGAAGATTGATGATGAGATTTTATGTGATTGGGAACTCTGAACTTATGGATCATTTTAAGTTACTCTTACGTGATGTAGACGTAGAATCCAGGACTAGGGGTGTTGTGCCTCCTGGATGGTTCATAAACTAACTAGCTGGAATTGAGAGAAAAATCCTTTGAGCTCACATGTGTTTTTGAAGTCAAAGAAGATAAGAGGTTCACTTACAGATGAGGAGATGAGTAAGTGTCTGACCCTGACAGTGTTAGGTTCTCTAACATAAAAGATGAAAGTCCCCACCTGGAGAGTGAAGACCCCGTCACTCACTGGAGTTCTATATTGACTGTTAGAATTGAGAATGTGGACCTGGAATCTCTGGAAAGAACAGTTAAAGAAGGAGAGGGTTCAAGAACAAAAGGACAAAATAAAGCATATCTGGGAAGGGATCAGGGTGCTCAGAGTAATTCTGCTCTAATTTTCCATCCAATCTCTGGAGTACACGTTTTTATCTTGTCTTTAATTCCCCTTTCTCTTTATAGTCTAGCCGGAAGAACCAAAAGCTCAGAACCTTAGGTGTCATCTCTGTATGGACTCCTTTTCTTAAAAATGTCTCTGTGTTGATTACAGTTACCTTCTTCTCTAATTGATAAAATCTTTCTTTTCCTTCTAGGGTCCACTTTACTAACTTTACCTATAATTTTCAATGTAGAACCCATCATTCTTTCCTGAATACATATTGGGATTTACACCAATAGTATAAAAATTACCATATATTATAATTAGCTGTTTCCCTCAGTAGTCAGCAAGTTCTCTAGTCTCAGATTTATCTTTGCATTTATGTATCATGTATGAGTATCTATGCAGGCTCTGGGTTTATATCTAGTATCTAGCATACAATAAATATTGAATGAAAAAACTTCTACAGTTTTATTCCTTGTGTCTTTCCTTTTTCCAGGGGTTGTCTCTACTTTTACAATTCCCTCCACCGAAGGAGAGATTGAGAAAGAGAAAGGGGGAGGGAGAGAGAGAGAGAAAGAGAGGGAACTTATCTCTCTTCAACAACTTAATTCATCTTAAACTTCTTCTGCCTCTAGCTAGGTCATTTATTACTAGACAGTTATCGTAGATAGGGGTTAGATATTAAGGCTCTAAAACTAGACCTGGTTTGAGGTTCTGGCCTTGTTGTTTACAAGTTCTGTGCCATATAGAAGCTCTTATAACCCTTCTAAGTTTATTTTGTTCATCTATAAAATGAAAATTATCATTGTTTCATGAGTTGTTGTGAATGCCTCGTTCATGCATGACAAATACTTAGAACAAGGCTGGGCTTAATAGTCTGTTCAATAAATGGTAGCTATTTCCAGTATCTTTAAAACGATTTTAAAGTATATTCATTATATTTATTAAAGGAGCAGAAAGAAAATTTTTAAAGAAGCAGACTGACAAATCATAGCACACCAATCAGTTTAATTTCAGCATTATCCTCCATAAAGCAAATTCTAATTAATACTGAGATATACCTAATAAACTTATGACTTTGATAGGAGGAGTACTTTGTAAATTTTGTCAATGTGTAAGGGTCTCTGCTAAGCTTACTAAAATTTATTTTACAATTTTTTTTAACCCAAAGGAAGCACAGTTTTGCCAGCTTTGAATTTTGAGCCTGAATGAATAAGCTTTAATGTAATTAGGCTCATTTGAAAAAATTTTTATCATACAAAGTAGGCGACCTCACTTATCAAAGAAAAAAACCCAAAGCTTACTGTGGTTAACAGGTTGTATTTATTATTTTCTATAGTTTCTAAAAAGTAGAATATATTGTAAGACTTTGTTAAAAATAATTCTTTACACAGTTTTTGGAAGGTTAGTGGCAAACATGGTTTACAAGTAAAAGATATAATTTTCAAACTAAAATCAGTTAATGGTCTTGATTTTACAGAAGCAAGTTAAGGTTAAGTTTAAATATCTGAAGCGGTTTCTACACTAAAGCATTTCCAAGAAATAGAAAACTAAGAAATTTAGATAAAGCACCAGCTGTCACCATGTCACCAAGTTAACACTAGTTCCTCACTGGTCCCCATCACATGATGACGAATGGGAGGAGAAAGGGAAGGAACACTTACAGAAAGAAACAGAACCCTGAAATTACATTTACTTAAGGGTTTCCCCCAAAGGCATCTTGGTCAAGTTAATACATTTCTGAGGAGCAGAAATAGGTTATAATAGTTAAGGCTCAAGATCATGCATTCATAATAAAATACAATTACTGACATTTAAGTGATATTGAATGTCATACAACATATTTAAAGTTTGCCATTTAAGTCAACAGTATATATATTTTCTTTCTGAATCCTTTAGGATTTTGTAGGCACATTGAAATCAATCTTCATACAAAGGGAACAATATCAGAATCTTGTATTACACGGATGCAAGTGGCTGCATTTTTATGATTATGTCCAAAAACAACTATTTGTACCTATCAAAGATAGGTACCTTTTAAAGATAATTTTAATAGTGAAAATTAATGTTTAGGATTTTCAAGTTTTTCAAACACAAAACATTTTACAGAGTGTGTGTGTGATTAGAATAAAAACAGCAAAAACAAACTTAGAAAGATAAATGAGTAAGTGAAAACTAATTTGTATACACTAATATTACATAACATTACCAACAACAAACTTGTATTTTGATCTCCTACTCGGTGTCCTCACAGTTTCAGTGGTCATTTTCTTTCTCTAAGTTACAGAGAATCGTAAAGAATAGTGAAAAGTATTTCAAAGTGGACACAGTTTCCCAAGTAAGGATCAAGACTCTGAAAATGCCTAGACATAATGGCAAGCCTTGACTCTTCTAATTCATATTATGACTTTCATTTGCCAGACCTCAGATGTTCCATTATGGATAAATGGTATAATATATATCAGTCTTATGATAAGATAATACATGAGTCTACTAACAGTTTCTATATCATTTTAGTAAACGTATACTTTAAAAAAGTATAAATGAGGAAAATATAGGCCATAATTCTAGTTCTCTTTGTGTTTCTTATTCTCTGAATCCATTCTGTTGAAGAGCTAGAGCTTAGGTAGAACTAGCCAAAGAGATGAAAAACCAGGAATCCAAAACCAATCAAATAATATTAATCCTCAGTAAAAAAATAAAAGAAAACAAAAACCAAAACCAAGGCTCCAGTCAAACAAACATGGTTTGGATCAGCCCAAGAGGATCTGTGGTTGATCTCAAAGGAACTTTCTAAGAACTGCCTTTTTCTCTTCCCCCAGTTGGCATCTGTCTAGGCAAGTTAATGATTTAATGGCCTGTAGCACTGTATTTTTTAACACTATCCCACCTTAAGAAAGTACTTATTGTACTTGCTTATTTGTAACTAAGTCCTTGAATCCCATAAAGTAGACATAAAATATATGAGGAAGCCCCTTTTGCTACTAGTCTCTACTATCACCTCACCAATCCTCTAGGAGAAGCACACCCCATAAAAGCCAGATAGAGAAAACAAGCCATTTGGATTATCAAATGGCAATTTTAAGGCATTTTAACTCATGGAAGTGATTTTAAGGGGTTGTCTTGGTTAGACTGAATATACAACGGTAAAAAGTAAACTTGACATGGAGTCTTGTGAACACAAGCTTAACTTCCATTGATTGTAGACAACTGGTGAGTAAGTAAAATCTTTACTTCTTTGATCTTTTTGTTTCTGATTCAAACTTTTAACATTTTTAGAAGGTGAAAAGGTGGTAAGTGGGATTAGATTTGGCCTTGAATAATTGACTTTTCCTCAGCTTTGTCAAAATAGGCATTTCCTGCAGTAGCTTGAACTTCTTTGTCATCATCTATCATACGAATATCTGATGCATTTTTGTCGTTTTGCCTCAAGCGGTAACTTTTATAAGCACGTTGAATTATGGTTGCTGAGATTACCTCTTGTTTTCGTTTCAGGGTAGTTGTAATTGGCTCATATGTGATCCTAAAAGGGTTGGCTGATACAAACCCTGATTCCATCTCTGAAATCATTTTCTCCATCCTCAAATCTTTACCCATAACTCTCTTTGTTAAAGCAAGTAAGATGTCAAGGCAATGAATTCTGTCTCCAGCAGCCATGGGAAGATCCATGGCAATGAGCTGGCCCTTGTTTGGTTTTGCCATAAAAAGAGGAGGGTCAAGAGTAGCTGCAAAATCTGAAAGCTTGCTAGAGTCTATATACTGTGTCCTATCAGGATCAAACCGCTTCCATACCTGAAAAAATTTCCTAAAATCATCTTCATTTAATGTCTTGCCATTTTTTTTAGAAGCAATATTTAAAAATTCCATGACAACAACAATGTACATGTTTACTATGATCAGCCATGATATGAGTATGTAACTGACAAAATAAATAATCCCAACAAAGGGGTCACCACAATCTCCTCTAACCTGAGTCCCAGGGTTAATTTTATCAGGATCACAGTCAGACCATTTACTGTTGAAAATTGCATTGAGCATCCCATCCCAGCCAGCAAATATTGTAACTTGGAAAAGACAGAGCATACTGCTGCCAAAGGTTTCAAAGTTGGACACATCATTAATTCCAGCTTCCTTTTTAACATAGGCAAAATTGTACATTCCAAAGATGGCATAGACAAACATGACCAGGAAGATGAGAAGACCGACGTTCAATAATGCTGGGAGAGACAACATCAAAGGGAGCAGTAGATCACGGAATACCTTTGGTCCTTTCCCAGGACGCAGGATGTGGATAATCCGTGAGAGTCGTATCAGTTCCATAATGGAAGGAGGCACAAGGTAGTATCCTATCGTCATAGGTAGAAATAGTTCTTGGTGTGGGAGAAGATAAAACAGGCAATAAAATCATTTAAATATGATTGTATTTAGAGGAATATAAATTATTTTATTTCATTTATTATTTCAATTATTTATTTCAACTATTTATTTATTGTTTCAAGTATTATATCATTTTTTCTATATGTTAAGATCATTTTATTAATCCTTCCCATTCAACAGAACATATTGAAAGTGGGAATTAGCCAAATATTAATTGTGGCAATTTTCAGGGTCTCTAGCAAAATTTGGGAGAGAATTACATGTATCATCATCTTAAGAGTACTATTGGTCAAGTACTTGTGGAATCACAGATGGTATAGTTGTATAAAGAAATTTAGTTCAATCCAGTCTTTATTGGATATCTAATAAAGGTGTCATGCAAATATGCAAAAGTGAATGACCTGACTTTTGTTCCCAAAGACCTTATAATCTAGAGAGTAAAGGTAGATATTTAAAGTAATTATAATGCAAGGTAGGAAGACCTAGTTGATAAATATAATTACAAAAATGTCTGACATTCAGTGATTCACAGATTATAATTTAATTTATTTATTTCATAAATAGTATTTGGGCCCTTAGCAGCTTTAAATCGAATTAAATAAATGAGCCTTGGCCTAGAACTTTTTTTTTGTAGCAGTTGTGGGTAGATGAGGGGACTATGGGAGTGAGAGACATAACAATAAAACAAGGTAAAATTACAGTTACCCTAAAAGTATAGGGGATGTTCTCCGGAAATACTGGAGAGAGTGAGGTTCATTTTGAGTTGAGAAGGTGGGGAGGAAAGAATCCCATGAAGCTTCTAAATGAGATGGTATGTTTGTTGAATCTGGAAGGATCATGTCTCATATTTCCATTCAATTTGGTCATTGTCGATGATGACATTCTCTCTGACATTCTATCTTACCTATATCTTCATCTCCACATTGTTTTAGTGAATCTTCTGCTCTGACTCAAATTTTCATTTGTCCTCACAATCTTCCAAATTCTTCCATTATGCCAGAGGTATACCTATTTAATTGTAGACAATTTTTTCTACATCCTCTTCACTACATTTTCTTCACCCCCTTTCTTAAGTAAAATCTGACTTTATCTTGAGGACACTATTTCCCTTGGGACATTGTCAAACACAGACAGCTCTTTCTTCCTGCTCCATATTTCTCGGGGTAGAAAAATGGAACGACCAAGCATCTTTCATTCTTTACAATGTGATTTCCAGACACTTTAAGTCAATTTTATAAAGAAAAAAAAGAATTGTCTGTCCTGAGACATTGTGGATCACGCCATTGAACTGTACTATCGCCTACCATTTCTTGGCTCTATGATCTATTTATTCCTCCTCATTTACACTCATTGTAGACTTAGTACTTGGCTCACTGTGGCTCTTTCCACCCCAATACCTACCATCAACAGCTCATTGAAAGGCCAGTCTTTCTTTCTTTGACTTTCTTAACTGTAATAATTTCCATCATTTGACTTTAGTCATATGCAGCTATGGCCACATTCTGGACCCAGGATTCTTCACCTTCTGAGATTTCAAATTCAAACAGCTTTCTGTCTGACCGTGATTTGCTCTCCTTCGAGATCTCTGATTCAGTAACTCTCACTTTCATCCCAAAGGGCTTTTTAATTCCATATTCCTCTATTTTCTTCCTATCAGCCCCTTCCTGCCTTTATGTACTTTTCTTTCAAGCTTCTTGTGCTTGTCTATCAATAGTTGGACTGCTTCTACTACCAAATGAATAGGTTGAATTTTCTGGAAGCACAAGTGGGCAGATAGTTTGTCCACATTTTCACTACTAACTATATAGAATAGTATCTGACACAATAAACATTTAAATATTGTCTCTCATGGAGCTTACATTCTAGTATGTGTCTTATGTGGAGGCAGTCAATAAACAAACTTTTCCCTGCCTAAAACATTTTTATCCTAGATTCTTTACTTGGCTAGCCCCTTATCCAATATGTCTCTATTTAGATTTTCTTCATCCATGCAGTTTCCTCTGACCTCTACTTACTGTTAGGTTCCCCTCACTCTTTTGTGCCACTGTAATACCCTGTGCTTCTTCCGTTATCACAACGTTAATAGCACATTAAATATGTACTATTTAATCATCTGTATCCCTTACTAGATTGTAAACTATGTGCATACAGGGATTACGCCTACCCTGTTTACTATTAGATTCTTTGCATATAGCATAATGTCTATTCACAAAGGGGATAATCAAATATATTTGTTAAATAAAAGATGGAGATTCCCGGGTAAGAGAAAACTGGTGATAAATTTATTAAAGCCTAACACTCTAGTGTTGTGAAAGTTGTAAACAGTTTTAGAGATTAGAGAAAAAAGAAGAATAGGGACTGTGAAAGGTTATATCATGCTAAGACATAAAAAGCTCCTTCTAGAGCCATCCTAGAAAATACTGTATGTGATACACTGAAGGGGTGACCTCTGAAGTAAAGTGTATGTATTAATTCAATAAGTATTTTTGAACACCTATAGCTGTCAGGTAAGTGTACATGTATGAATGCAAAAATATAAGCCATTCCAATTGGAATAAGAAGGATCTCTTCTCTGTTTTGCCTATTAAGAGACTATATCTCAGGACACTTTTAGTATAAGAACTTGCCTGAATTAGTATTACTATAAAAGAAAATCTGACTAAAAATCTTACCTGTAACAGAGAAAATGACCACCATAAAATCAAAAATGTTCCATCCAATGGTGAAATAGTTGCAATGGAAAGCGATGAGCTTCAGTACACATTCTCCAGTGTATAGTATAATAAGAATTAAGTTAATCCAGCAGAGAGCAATGTCCACATTTTGACTCTGTTCATCACTTTGTATCATAATGGTTATTGCTTGAAAACAGATAAGAGCTATAATGATGGCATTAAAAACTTCATTTGTTACCAGGTCAAAGATGAATCCTTGGAATTTATTCTGTGGATGAAAAAAGGAAAGGTATAACAGCCTTATTAATAGGTTATATACACACACATATTGTCTGTATGTTTATAATTTCCCTCCTAGCATAAACAGGAAAATACATGAGGGCCTAAGTTTTTACCAAACTATAATTATATTGTATATAGTCAAAAAAACAAAAGACCATCCAAACTTTGTTAAGGAACATATTTTTAAATTTTGTCAAAAGCATTTGTGAAGAATTTCAAAAACACATTTCATTTTTATTTTTATTTTATTTATTTTATTTTTTTAAAGATTTTATTTATCTATTTGACAGAGAGAGACACAGCGAGAGCAAGAACACAAGCAGGGGAGTGGGAGAAGGAGAAGCAGGCTTCCCGTTGAGCAGGAAGCCTGATGTGGGGCTCGATCCCAGGACCCCGGGATCATGACCTGAGCCAAAGGCAGACGCTTAACGACTGAGCCACCCTGGTGCCCCAACACATTTTCATTTTTAAAAGAGAATATACAAAAGAATTTTTTTTTCTGAAGCTTAAAAAACAAATCTAGAGGTTTTCTTACTCCTGGGCGACGGATTGTTTTTTGATAGTCCTCACACAACAGCCTCCTCAGTGCACGGGATTGTTTCTTCTGTTTGACTGTTATAAAGATATTTGAGCCTCCCTGGTAAAGAAATGAAAGAAAAAGATTTAAAATCACATTGAATCTAAATTTTACCTTACCATTAATAGACATTTTGGAAAGCTTGGTAATTACTGATTTGATATTTTACAAAGGGCATAAAGGCAATGATCTAAATCACATTTAACCACGTCTGACTTTCTGCACACAAATCCACACTAAACACACGTAGACTATATGGTAATGACTGATATCAATTATCTTTTGGTTCACTTTCTTGTGGGTAGGCAACTTTTTTATCTTTTCAGGCTCTTGAGGCCTACCTCATGTTAAACAGAGATAAAGGAGAAACAGTGGGGGATAAATGGAAAGGTTTACTAAGAAAAATTGAATTCAAAAGCCAAAGGTAAAATTGGTTTGTACCTTCTAATAAGCAGGAAAAAATAGAATTGGTCATTTATGTCTTTTTATAAGTTCATATATTACTTAATTTTCCAAATAATACTTACCAGAAGATATTTTTATACTATTACACCAACAGCACCTTGTGCTTGCATCTTCATAGCACCTTCTAGAGCTTATTTATCTTTGTGTTCCTAGTGCTAATTTCAATATCTTATACAAAATATATAAAGTGAATAAGAGGTAAACAGTTAATGTTTTGTTAATCTAGAGATTAGGAATTATTACTGCCCCAAGTCAGGACTTAGTCACTTAAATTTGACAAGTCACCAATTTGAAGTCCAGAAGCAGATCCTAGGATGTTATCCCATTGGGTTGAAGTCCCAAGAAGCTGAAGCATCCAATCAAATGCATATTTGAACACTGTTCTCCTAATTTGATTAGCAGAGACTGAGAGCGATTTGTTTACCAGATTCTGTACATGGCTGAACTTTGATGACATGGCTGAAGATAGAATTTCAAAACAGACTATTTTTTTCTTTGATTTTTTAGAAGGCTTTCCTACACCTCTAGAAAATAGGTCTCTGTGGTTAAAATAAGCAGGCTTAAACGACTTTTGAGGCCTTTGCATTTGCAGAAGCCCTGAAGGAAATCTTTGGGTGGATATGGCGCCAAATGGGCTGTTTGGTTCTGTCTCTGAATTGTCTCCTACTTGTTTCAAGCACTCCTATTTAGGCCATATATCTAGGATTTAGGGTTCTCTCTACTTCTAGCTGGAAAAGCTACTGTGCTGACAAAGATGTCTATGTTGGTTATGACTCTGAAGCTTTGAACATATCAGAGAGTAAAAATGTGCAGCTTATTTTTCTTGAACTTCTTCACATATTTGTGCAGATGTACCACAATATTATTTGTTTGTCAGCATGTCATTTTTTACAAACATATATAAACACTTGTGACTTTTAACCTTTAAACTTTCCCATTTACATTTGAGTACAGAAAACAATGTAAAGATGAACATTTTATCAATATTTCCCAAATATGTAGGAATATCAACCTGTTTTTTTTAACTAAGTACTAAATAAAAATGACATTAAGCTGAATCCCAAACCAATTATTTGAAGCAGGACATTTTTATAAATGTGCTTGATTTTCTCAGGCATTAGTGAGCAAAGAATATTTGTACTTATCTTTATTTTATGCTTGTTGAAATTAGCAATAATAACACCGATCAGCATACTCAAAGGAAGAAATAATCCGATAATAATAAAGTTGATAAAGTAACAATACATGTAGATGTTGTCTTCGAAATTAGGTTGCCTATTTACCTAAAAGTTAAATTAAAAAACAAGCAAAATAAGATAGGGCATAGCAGATTTTCAGGGCAGTGAAAATATTCTGTATGATACTGTAATGATAGTTATATGTCATTACACATTTGTCCAAACCCATATAATGTACAACACCAAGTGAACCCTAAGGTAAACTATGGACTTTGGGTGATTATGATGTGTCAATGTAGGTTCATCCTTGGTAAAAATGTGCCCCATTCTAGTGAGTGGTGTTGATAATAGGCCATGGAGTGGGAACAGTAGGTATATGGGAAATCTATATACCTCCCTCCCAATTTTGTTGTAAGCCTAAAACTGCTCTAAAAAGCAAAATCTTTAAAAATAAAAATAAATTAGAAAGTGAAAAAATAAGCAAAATATTGATACACCAACTTTTTAAAATATAAGATTTGTGAAACAATTTACAACAGGAAAAACTAACAGTTCTACATGAGGTAATGTTTCCTCTTTGTTTTTGGTGAAGTGATATCATTGTTTTATGTGGATTTTAAAGTTTACTGCATTGGTTTAAACACTGTTATGAAGTCTGATAATCCTTCAAATGGGCCTACTGGGCTTCAACCACTGTACATAATCCTGGAAGGATTTCATTTTCACTTCATTTGCGAAATATGCAATCTGAAATGTATTTAATTTCTGTCTAGCATAAGCATTTACTTTTATCATGTTATTTATCCTGTTATTGTTGGTACCCTGTTCTTGAATTGCAAAAATAACTTTGCTTGAACCTTAACAATGGCTCTAAGATGATATTGTACTTACATCAATAGAATCAACTGCTGAATTCATAATAGTGATCCATCCATTAAATGTTGCCTGTAAAAATGGCATGTATTTAATTCTTATGGAAATCTTAAGCTTCATGGCAAATAAAATGTAAAACTCAATTTGTGATTAATATAGTAAAACATGATTAGTAAGGCTGACCACATTTCAATATGCCATGTAATTGAGACCTTTATCATTTTCATTACTGCATTTATATTGTCTATTAACAAGTATTGAAAACCACTTAGCTTCATTGTAGTAGCTTAATTGTAGTTGATAACAAAATATTGTAAGATAGTATAAATAGAAAGAGAGAGAGAGGTAGATAGATAAATGGTAAATAAATACATGCTGCCCAAGTGTTATTTTTACTTTTAACTGCTATATATGTGCTTTTCTATGGGGGAGGTAAGACAAGAATGAATGATTTATCTCCTCATTTCTTTCTTTTTTTTTTTAAAGATTTTATTTATTTATTTGAGAGAGAGAGAATGAGAGAGAGCACATGAGAGGGGGGAGGGTCAGAGGGAGAAGCAGACTCCCTGCCGAGCAGGGAGCCCGATGCGGGACTTGATCCAGGGACTCCAGGATCATGACCTGAGCCGAAGGCAGTCGCTTAACCAACTGAGCCACCCAGGCGCCCTATCTCCTCATTTCTGTTAGATGTTGGGTGACTGAGGAGCCAACGCACTAAGTAGAAACAAAACAGTAGTACCCTGAGCTGGACCAAAAATTGTGACCCTATTACCTCATCAATGATGGTTGAAATAGGTTTCCAGTACCTGCCATCTCCCCTGTCAATCCTACCTTCATCTGTACTTAGAAACTTCTCCCAGCAGAGGAGGGTCTGTGTTTCACTTTTGTCTTTCCAAATAAGCCTAGTGTAGCATGTCCCATAACATGTATCTACTAATAATTGCTAAAATATGTTATAACCAACTCTAGTAATCATCCACATTTTGTCCTTTATGTCCACCTATAATATGAATGAACATATAAAAACATTGATTAAAAAATCAGAAGTGAACTTACTACTTGAAGCAATGAAAGGAACCCATTTCCAACATTATCAAAGTTCAGTTTTGCATTCTCCCATGGCATGGATTCATTAAACATAAGGCTTTCACACTGACTCTTATTCATGACTTTGGATATAGGAAACCTTTCTCCACTTGTTGGGTCAATGCATTCATAGAACTTGCCAGCAAATAAGTGTACTCCCATGATGCTAAAAGCCAGCCAGATCATAAAGCAGACCAGAAACACATTCAAAGCAGGTAAAGTTGTTTTTATCAAAGCTCTCACAACCACCTGGCATTTAAAAAACAAACATGTAAACTTTAGGTAAGAAATGTGAATTCACTTTAATTAGAAATACTAAATGTAATGTCATATAGAAATAACGAAAAAAAAAAAAGGCCGTCACTAAAGATTTAATAGGTCACATGCCAGTATTTGAATAACCTAAATAATAAATTTCAATGAAAAAATATACATTAAAAATCCAGACATTCTCAAAATTTTTGTACTAAAATAATCACTAAGAGGCAACAGAGTTGATTAGCAAAATAATTATTTCACTGATTTAACATGTGTATCAAACTTCCTGTATTGTGCCAGAAACGGGGAAGACATCTGAACATGTGTGAATATGTGTACGTATTATTTAGAAAGTACATAAAATGAGAAAGAAATAGGCCTACATCTAAATCTTAGTGATTCTAACTTTTGGGAGGATTAGCCTACAAAGCAGACACTGAAGTGGCAGGGGAAATAAGAGGAAGACCAAGAGATCGTAGATCAATGAAGTCAAGGCAAGAGGCTATGTCAGGAAACACTGAATGAACAGCTGGAGCCTGCAAAATCACAAACCTCCTCACTTCACCACTCTGTCACAGGTGAGCCACTCCAGAGCAGGAAGTGTGGGAAGGAAATCTACAACCTCGACTTGAATAACAGTAATAGTCTAGAATCACTGTCTCCATTTCCTCAACTCCCTTCCTTCTTCTTTTTTTTTTTTTTTTTAATTTATTTGAGAGAGAGAGAGAGAGAGAGAAACAGCATGACAGGGGAGAGGGTCAGAGGGAGAAGCAGGCTCCCCGCTGAGCCGGGAGCCCGATGTGGGACTCGATCCCAGGACTCCGGGACCATGACCTGAGCCGAAGGCAGTCGCTTAACCAACTGAGCCACCCAGGCGCCCAACTCCCTTCCTTCTTAAATATTATAATCAGAATTTCATTCTCATCCCTCCACTATAGCTGTTACGGCAAATGTAAACCAGTTCCTATAGCCAACAGAAATTTTCACTCTGCTATTTCTTTGTCTTTCCCTTAGCATTTACACTTTTGACTCCTTTCCCCCAACCTCATTTCTTTCTCTTTTTTTTTTGTGAGGCACCATTGATTCTCTTTGCTACCATTCTATCCTTCCTTCCCTCAGCCATTACTGGATATGTATTCTTTTTGCTGTATTTCCTTGCTGATATTCCTTAGTTTTCTGGCTTTGAATAAATGTTTTAACTCTTAGTTGTGCTTTCAGTAACACTTCATTTTATTTCTAAAACTAAGTCACAGATCCTTTGTTGGCACTTAAGGTATTTTGAGAGGCTCACTGATACCTCTAAAGAAAAAAATGCTATGCTTATCAGAAAATATACTTATGGAAGAATAAAAGAAGTAGATACAAATATTGACACAAATATTTCAGTAATCAGAGCACCCAAGACTGGAGCTTATTAAATATATAAAGCATTAATTTTGTAATCATGTGACTCCTTATATATTCAATGATATATTTTCAGAAATCATTCAACTACAGAACTTCCAGAGGTTGAGATGAAGCTTAAGATCTGAATCTGTAATAGAACAGAACAGAGAGCCCAGAAATAAACGCACGCTTATATGGTCAATTAATCTATGACAAAGGAGGCAAGAATATACAATGTGAAAAGACAGTCTCTTCAATAATGGTGCTGGGAAAAATGAGCAGCCACATGCAGAAGAATGAAATTGGACCCTTTCTTATACCATTAAACATAGATAATTTTCTTATTGGATCCTATCTATATTGACTATGTGGCATTCTGTAATATAGGCAGGCAAATAGGCAGGTTAATGATAATCTATGTAAATGAAAAATGCAAGAAAACATTGATGTGTGATTATGAAATGAAAGGTAAAATTAGATTTTTTCTGCCATTTCTGCACATAGTTGAGCACTGTATATTACATAATTATACTGTGTGTGGTGGTCATCAACTCTGTTTTCTTAATTAGGTCAAGCCATAGGGAGCAGATTTCTATTTTAGGCCCAAAAGATTGAACATTAGTTGTTTCATGTGGCTCAACCTATTAGTTTTTCTCACATTGTTCAGAAGAGGTTTTAACATGTTGGTGAGGGAGAAAGGACAAGAATTCATAATTTGTGATGTGTGACTTAAAAAAAACTAATTTATTTTAAAATTCACTTTCATTCAGTATAATTACTTAGTGTGTACAATATTCCTATAATTTTAAACAACTAGGTGATCAAAGTTTCATTTTCTGTCAGTTGTATTTTTAACATTGAGATAATTTTATTAATACTCATAGATATCCATGTGGGCTAGAATGGTATTAGTTTTTGAAACTTTATATTTTCTCCCAACTATTAGGGGTTTTCTTCTTATTTTTATGACTTTTCATATCTTTTGAGTAATAAAGACCTAATATTTTAGTAAGTATAACTAATATACCTTTCTTCTATATATTAAAATAGTAGAATATAAGTTTTTTGCATTAATATTAAGGATGCAAATGAGAAGACTATGAAGATTTAATTTGTAGAAGTTTAGAAATCTTAAATAAAAATCTACACATTAGCTTAGAAACTTTTTTCTTACCTTCATTCTTTCAAATTGAGATAGAACTCTGAGTGCCCGAATGAATTTAATGGAAATAAGTGGTTTTAATTCCTCCCGAGATTTGCCGATTAAGCTAAGACAAAACACCTAAATATATTTAAGGAAAAAAAGAGTTAATAGGGTTTAATTTTAATGTAATCAAAAAAATCTGCAAAATAAACTTTGTATTTATTACAAAAAAGATAAAAAGTCAAAACCTTATGAAGAAATATGCAAAAGATTTAATGTATACTTCCATATATCTTAACAATGACATATAGAAATGTATAAGAAAATAACTGTGTTAAAATTACTTTAAAAAAGATAAAACAAATATTTTCTGGTAGTAGGAATATATATTATTGAGATAAACAAAAATTTGTATATTTGACATACTTTATGATCAAGGGTTGATATTTATATCAATTTTTAGTTTGAAATTAGATTAAGAATCAGTTTCATGACTTTTTGCAATCTAGTAATAGTATACTATGTATTCATAAAAGCAAAGTTTGGAATATATTTACATATGAATTCAAACATAAATATGGTTAAGATAATAGAATAGGATTTCAGAGAAGAGGATCAAGGAGGATATGAATATTTTTAAGTCCAAGTACAAATTACAAAAATGTATACAATGATACTAAGGTGAATAAGAGACTCTTAATCTCAGGAAACAAACAGGGTTGCTGGAGTGGAGGGGGGCTGGAGGGATGGGGTGGCTGAGTGATGGACATTGGGGAGAGTATGTGCGATGGTGAGCGCTGTAAATTGTGTAAGACTGATGAATCACAGACCTGTACCCCTCAAACAAACAATGCATTATATGTAAATTAAATAAATAAATAAAATAAAAATAAAAATAAAATACTAGAGACTTAAAAAAAAAGATGCTAAGGTGATTTTTTAAAGTAAGCCCATGCATAAAAATCATTCGGGGTTGGGGCGCCTGGGTGGCTCAGTGGGTAAGCGCCTGGGTGGCTCAGTGGGTAAGTGTTCAACTCTTGGTTTCAGCTCATGTCATTATCTCGGGGTCATGAGGTTGAGCCCCATGTCTTGGGCTCCATGCTCAGTGCAGAGTCTGACAGTGATTCTCTCTTTCCCTCTCCGTCTGCCCCTCCCCCTGCTCTCTTTCTCTCTATAAAATCAATCAATCAATGAATCAATCTTTTAAAAAACCAAACAGGATTAATAAATGTTAATGGAAATCAAGCAAGATGGTAGAGTTATGATTAACTTTTATAATATCTTCATATATTCTGTACTTTCATTGCTTATAGGATAGGAGCCATTTGTTCATTGAACAAAAATTACTGAGTACCTATTATGATACATGAATTGTTCTAGGCACTGGGGATAAGAAGAGAACCATATTGGGAAAACAATTCTTCCCCAAAGGAGCTAACCTTTCAGTGGGGGAAGACAAACAATCATAATGAATAAACAATGAATATCAATTAATATATAATATTAATAGGTGCTATGGAGATGAAGAAAGCAGAGAAAGGAAAAGGGAGCATTGTAGTGGATGCAGTTTTACATACAGTAGTGCAGAAAGACCTAACTTCAGCATTTTTATTTGAGCAGATGTAAGTGAGGTGAGCCAGCCAAAGTTCCAGGTGGAAGGAAAAATAAGTGCAAAGGCACTAAGATGGAAGTCATCTTGGCATACCTGAAGAACTTCAGGAAGGTCAGTGTTGGTGGAGCAGTCTGTTGACTGGGATGGGGGAAATGGACAGTAGTAGGAGATAAGACTGGATCATGTAGAGACTTGTAGGCTTTGATTGCAGAGAATGTAGCTTTTTACTCTGAGTGAAATGGGGTGTTTATTGGAGGGTTTCAAGAAGAAAAGAGACTTGAGCTGCTTCTATTTTACAACAGTAGAATGCATGTGGTTGCTCTGTGGAAAACAGAATGAAGGTGTACAGTGGTGGAAGCTGGGATCTCAGGCTGAAATCTGTTCCAGTGATCCAAATGAGAATTTTTGGCACTTGGATCAGTGTGGTGAGGGTGAAGGTTATGGTAAGTAATCTAATTTTGAACATATGATTTAAAAATTGAGTCAACAGAATTTAAATATTTGAGGATATTGATGTGCAATAAGCCTATTCTGTTAGTAGTGGGTTCACAGGTGATTGTTAGAATAATCCAGGAATGAAATGCTGAATTTTTAAAATATTAGGATGAGAAGAAAAGGACAATTGTTAAGCATTACATTACAGGGGATTTTGGTAACTGAAAATGTACAGAGAAAGGAAGATATAAGTAAATGCAAGAGTTAAGTAAGAATCAGAGTAAAGAAGAAAATCAAATAATAAACTTTTAAATTTTTCTTTAAAATACATACAATAACAACCATGAAGTCTAGCTTGTACCAGCCATTAGTGAAATAGGCTTTAAAACCATATGCCATCCACTTTAGAAGCATTTCCAGAATGAAGATGTAAGTGAAGATCATGTCAGCATATTCTAATAAGATTTTAATAGTCTTTCTCTGGTCAATATATATATCCTCAAAAGCCTGTGGGTAAAAAATTTAAGGATTAGTATACATGCAATTTCTAAAAAATCTTCAGCATAGAGAGGAATGAAATACCCTCCCTAGTAAGCACTTGGTGAGCAAAGTCATAGGTTGTAGTTTAAAGGTTGGTTCAATTTATTTGGATTTATTCACATAATCCATAAGTATCATTTTCTGATCCCATGCCCATAGCAGACATTATTAATTGGTCCCAGAACTTCTTCTTATACACACTGAATTTGGCACAGTGGTCCAAAAAACTCTCAAATCAGTTAATCACACTAAATATATGAGGTGAAACCTTTACTCACATCTGACTGGTTCTTATCTCTAATTCCATGTTGCCAACTCGCAGATATATGCTAGTTGCTAATAGAGAAGTAGAGATTTTTTCTAAAATGTGTCTTCAGATATCCACACTGCTGTTAAAAGAAAAGTCACAAGGCTTGCTCTGCTGCAGAAATAATCAGGTAAACCAGTGGAAGCACATGAATATGAAATAAAACTATAATCATTTCTCCAAAGCTTCTCAGATTTAATAGGTTAACCTTAATTTTACTGTGGAGGATGCAAAGTCTGACAATGTCATTTAAAGCAATTTTGTGTTTTTATTTTGGCACTGAAAAAAGGCAATAAAGTACCAATAACATCAGGCAGACTTGTATCAAAGTGCATTAAAGGTCAAAAAGTAATCAAGGATTAATATAAGTGTATGCAAATAATGGTGTGATTCTTACAAGCCTAATGTTAAATAAGAGTAAATATAACATGACAGTAGAGTTACTGACTTTCAGTTGAACCAATTACGGAGTAAAAGTGTCTATATAACTAAATCATAAATATCTAAAATGATTATAAAGGACTTTATTACATGTATTTATTTATTAAATAGTATAGAACGCAAAATAATATAAAAAGATATACAAAAGTCTCCAATTAAAAAAAAAACATAAAAAATGGGCAAAACTGATCTATGGCAGTTGAAGTCCACATACCAGCTACCCACGTGGAGTGTGGAAGTAATTTTAGGGGTCAGAGTGCATGGTTCTGGAGTCCATGTAATGTTCTATTCCTCAAGCTAAGTGACAGTTACACAGGTGCATTCACTTTGTGAAAATTCTTTAGCCTATACACTTAGAATTTCCATGGTTTTCAGTATGTGTGCTAAATATCAATATAAAGTTTATTTAAAAAATGTATGCAGTACAAAGTCTGGTTCCCAGCTGTGACTCCATTTTCTCTGCTCTGTGCATTTCACAATTAACTATTTCTTGTGTATCCTTCTCTGATCTTCAATCAAATATAAGAAAATAATATACATTTTATTTTTCTTTACTTCCTATGTAAAATGTAGCATGCCTCATTCAATATTAAATAAATAAAACAATTTCAAAATACATGAGTGACCGTAGGAAACATGAATGTTAATAGATATCTAATAGATATACTTTATTCTAGATCTTCCTTTTTTCATTTATTACTATATCTTGAAATATCAGCATGCATACAGCTTTTGTATTTTTTTAAAGATCTATTTATTTATTTTAGAGAGAGAGAGTGAGAGAGAAGGGGGAGAGAATCCTGAATCAGGGTCCCTGCTGAACATGCAGCCTGACCTCGGGCTGGATCTCAGGACCCTGAGATCATGACCTAAGCCAAAACCGAGTTGGTGGCTTAACCCATTGAGCCACCCAGGCACCCCAGCTTTTATATTTTTAAAATAGCTGCACAGTATCCCATTGGGTGATTGCACCATAGTATATTTAAACAATCACTTATTATGGACTGTTTTTGCTTTTCAATCTTTTTCTATTACAAAGAATTCTTCAGTGAATAGCCTTGTAAATGCCTTTAATACATGCTCAGATATTTGTAGGATAATTTCCTAGAATTAGGGTTGTTGGGTCAACGAGTAAATACATTTTTGGTTCAAAGTTTGTTTAAAAGTATAGACAGTACTTCTCTTTCCTGATTGAATTGGTACCAAAGTACTAGCACAGTACAACAGTATGTATGTGCATATTATTAAACTTTGTCTCATACATAAAACTTTATTAAAGTAAGAATTAGATATCTAACATTCATTTTTCCCACTGTCATTCATATATTTCAAAACTGTTTTACTTATTTAATATTGGAAGAGGCATATACAGAATTTAAGAAACTGTAATGTATGTCTTCCAAAGGTAAAATCACAGAATATGAACTTTGCTGCTATAAAAAGTTTTCCAGGGAAAACTAACATGATGACTTTAAGTAACAGATTTCAGGTATATTTTTTCCCATAAAAGCCTCACATACTTACTTACCAGAGCACCTGTGCTGAGCAGAGTGACAAGGCCAATGAAACACTTAAAACAACTGTTTTCCACTATCTTGCAGCAGGTTTTCCTTATGTTCTGCCAAATTTTTCCTTTCTTGGATTCTCTACTAAGTTGGCCAGATGAAGATCTTTGTCTATAATCTGTCAAGAATGAAACTGCTAAGAAGAAGAATCTTAAAAATCATGAAAAAGTAAACATCTCAAACTTTCTACCATATTTACAGAATCTAATACAGGTGCTCTCTGACTTATAAACATTTGATTTTTACCCCTGCTGCTGTGACCACTGCAGTCATTGAGGAAAGAAAAGAAAAACTTAACTTGTGAGTAGTTTGGAAACAGTACAGGGAAAGAAATTGTGAAAGGCAGAGATGACTTAGAACATCCCCTAGCCTTGTGGGACAGAGTCTGAGAATAGAATTTATCCCCTACTCTTCAAAAAAAACCAAACAAACAAACAAAAAAAACCACATACAACATCTTCTACATACCACATTTTGGTATAATGTCTGAAAGTTCATTCTCTGAAGATTCACATGGCATAATAATCATTCTCATTTAAGTACATAGATATTTATGAAACATTAAGAAGTATAATATTATTTAAGTCAGTTAAATTGATGTCAGGTCTTAGGTGGCATGAGAATGGGATTCTGATTGAGACTATCTGAGGAGCTCCCCTGGATTACAGAGTACTTTGTGGGTAGGATGCATGTGCAAGGGTTGAACTCTACCTTCTGGTTAAGAGAATTAGCTTATAAAACCCCAGACTTGAGAAGACAGTGCTTAACAGGTGAGAAAACGAAGAAAGAGGGGTGAGTGGAGTTTAAAGTCAATGCATTTCATTTTAGAATTTTACCTACTGTCACTTTATACATCTTTGGTCAAAAAAAAAAAATATATATATATAGGAAATGTTTCCCCCTTTGTCTTGAATGATACAAGTCCTAGAAGTTGAGCTACTGAGAGCAACTTCTTGTTTTGAATAGAGGAATTTGAGCATTTAGCAGTTATCATTCTGATTTCCAGTGATTTCCAATGTCCAGAACCTGTAATTATTTGTTAATCTTTCTAGGAAACTAATTTGAATTATAAGTCATCAAGAGATGTATGGTACGTATCTCGTAAGTCAATTGACTGAAGCCTTATACATTTCTTCATATTCATGTGAGATATAAAAATAAATCACCATTACATGATTTGTTTTCCTATGAAAGATAAAGGATGTTTTCATATGAGTATTTTGAATATCGACTGTATCCCATGAAGCTTAAAAATACACAACACATGCACACATGCATGCACACACATACACATACACTTATTTAATCTTTTTACCAATCCTGTGAGGTAAGTTTTATTATTATCCTCAGTTTACATATTAGGAAATGAGCCTGAGAGGGGTAAGTAAAAGCTAGTCGATGGGCTGGGATTCGAACTCTGGCTATCTGATTCCAGAGCCAATGCTCTTAACTACTGTATTAAACTTCCTAGGAAATAGGCCCTCTCCCTCTTATCCAAATGTTGACTTTTTTATTTACATTTCCTATAAATTTTATCAGGATTCATATGGGCATGTGTGCATGCACCATATATTTGTGTGTGTGTTCCTTAACCAAATTAATAAACTCTCTAAAATTAAAATATATCCAATAGTATTAGGTTAAGAGAAATTTAGTCTAATTTCAATATAATGATCAAAGGAACTTATTTTTTTTTTTAAGATTTTATTTATTTATTTGACAGAGAGAGAGAGAGAGAGAGCTAGAGAGGGAACACAAGCAGGGGAAGTGGGAGAGGGAGAAGCAGGCTTCCCGCGGAGCAGGGAGCCCGATGCGGGGCTCGATCCCAGGACCCTGGGATCATGACCTGAGCCGAAGGTAGACGCTTAACGACTGAGCCACCCAGGCGCCCCAAAGGAACTTATTTTTTTCTTACCGTTTTTCAGATGCTTTGGCTTCTCACATTCATAAGCCATTTCTTCTTCTTCAGAGATAGCAATGTCAACTGTACTGCATTCAGACGAGCTAGATTGCTTTACCTTCTGAAAAGTAAAATCCCACCAAAAAAGCTGTGATTAAAGCTTCACTGGAGTTCATTTCATTTTCAGAAATAAGAAAAATTGTGTACAGAAAGACTTTTATCAGGTTTAAAGACTTTTCAGGCTAATTTCAGGATTGACATTAAAATGCATACATATCTCTGTGAGTTGAGGTTTTAAAAAATTAATTAAAAATTCATTTAAGCTAAAATATTTAACATTCAGTTCATAAAACCATTCTCCTTAAAGATGTATAGAATACTGGATCTCCAGTACCCAAAAGGATTTGAGTTTCAAAGCTCTCTTGAAGTTATTCACAAGGGTTCCATATAGGCCATTTCAGCTAGATGAGCAGCATCAGAATATTACCCCTTGATGCTAAAGATGGGTAGACAAGAGTGCACTTAGTTTGTATTGTACAATCTAGTCCAGACATGCTTGTGTTTACCATCACAGGATAGGACTGATGTGAAGTTATCCTGAGGTGAAATGAAGAAATGGCACAAGGAATAAGGGTCAGGAATAGACCTGGGAAAGTGGTACCAGCCCTATGGAGAGAGGCTATTTGCAGGGTTTGACATTCTTTCTCACTCTGCTCTTGACTGAAGTACAAGTCTGTATAGGATAAGATAGCCATGACTTTGTATATGTGGTAATAATGCATGTGACATGCATGGCTTTTATTTGAAATGATTTTCTCACAATGCTTTATTTTACTTCATTTTAAAATAAATATACAACGTATCATCCTTTAAAACCCCCAAGATCCTAAAGTTAATAAGGAAGATTATTTTATAATTAAAAAGTAAGATAAATGTATTAAAACATATGGGAAAAAAACAGTCTTATTTCTTAAAGATTAAGGAAAGATCTAAGTAAAGTATATCAAAAGGAAAATTATAAGTATTGTGTCCTACCGATTGGTCTTATCCACAATAAATGTCAAGGAAATCTCATCTAATTAGGAAGCTCTGTTTGCCTTAGACCTTACATGGTCAATTGTCAGTAAGACATTTGGTGCTCAATTAAAAAAATATATCCATCAGGAATAAACAAATTGCTTTTATTATTTCAATTCCTCATATTTTCTTTATTTCTGATGAAATAAAGGCTCTAGCAAGGTACTGATTTGAAAGTAAACAATAAATAAATGAATATTATATAGCACTTGGACATTCAATAATTGAAAATCATACACCTTATATTTATGTTATTTTAGAATTCTTACATCAACTATTTGATGTCATTTTTCCAAACGTTTTTTAGTATGTATTATTCTAAATTTAAAAATAAATCAATTGGGATTCAAAATTATAAATAATTTTATTAGAAGACTACTTAATAGCATGAGAAGGCAACCATGCTATACTGTTACATTATCAAAAGTTATAAAATCCAATGTAAAGTTCAATGTTATTTTTATTTTTATTTTTATAAATTTAGTTATGTTGCAACTAAAAAATGGCTGAAAGTTTAAATACCAAAGAAAGAAGAGAATGTATCTCAGAATTATCAAATCACATGTGATTTTATATTCTTTGTTTTTTAGTAGATCAGCATCCTAAAGTACTCATGAGCTGTATAATCTTTAAAGTGTCTAAATTAAAAATGTAACTAAATATACAGATAACTGAATAAACCTATGAGTAGCTAATCAATCAACAGGAGCATTGATTTTTTGCTGCAAATTATGCAGCATAAATTACAACTCCTGAAACCTCACCATTTACAATTATATTTAGTGTCATCCTTCCTATATATGTTCATATCCCAGACTTTCTAATGAGATTGGCAAGAAGTTTCCCAGAGCATCTCAACATGATGTGCTGTGATAAATAGCAATTTTACCCAGAAATAGATGGTAGTCAAAGTTGTAACTGAAGATATGTAAGTGTAGCTGGAGAAGAGTTTTCCCTGTTTTCTAGAAATGGTATTAATTAAGGGAAAATGAACCTAAAAATATTGGGCATGCTAAAGAGTGAAAGTGTTTCTCTAACACAAAGATAGATGCCTTCACTAGGAGCTGGAAGGATTTTGAATAATTGCAATTCAACTCCTGTTAGGCCAATTTGAGAAGTTATTGCAGAGCAGCTGCCAAGCTGGAAGAGATCTGGGCAACAAGATGGTGCCAGAGACTTTTCTGGGGATGTGGAAAGAGACATTGTCTTCCCCCCCTCAGTGCCTGTGAGTGATCTGAGATGGTTCCCTACTGAGGTACAATGCAAGAAGCTCACAGAGCAGATGTGATCTCTGTAGATGTAGCGTTCTATTAAATTACACCTCCTACTGAGATATCTTAGTGCTTGCAAATGAAGACACTAAGGTTGATTCCAGTAGGGTGTACATTTTAGAAGCTAAGTTAACAGCAATATCTATACTTCTTTGAATGTGTTGGGTTTTTTGTTGTTGTTGCTGCTTTGTTTTGTTTTGTCCTGGAATTGATAAAGCTACACACTGCTCACAATTCAAGCTGGTTGGTTTTCTTTATTCTTTTAGGCCAACTCAATTATATATGTTATAGTAAATGTTGCAGAAATAAAGTGACAAGAATCCTAGAATTTTAGCAAGTAAGAAAGTATTTTAGCTTTCCTGTAGTCCAGTTTCACATTTCAAAAATGATAATGCCCAGGAGAGTTTAATGATTTCTCTCATAATACACATTAATTTTGAAAACTTAGTTTTCTTCAATATGTTTTCATCATCCCATACTGCCTGCTTATTAATTTACCAAATTTTGCAATTATATTATCTAATTTTACTAAGTGTTAACCATAGACTGGACATTGTTCTATGCACCATTGAACTATTTTTCTCAGTCCTATCCTCCCTAAGAAATAGATTCAATTTTACCTGAATTTATAGAGAAGGAACCTGAAGCTTAGACAGGTAAATTAACTTGATCAGGAGCATACAATCAGGAGCAAGGAGTGCTATAGCTAGGATCGAATGGGTTCTCTAACTCTGCAACTTCAACACTAATTCACTTTCTTACCAGTAATGCCCCAAATCAACAATAGCAATCAGAATATTCAAACATCTTACCTCTTTACTGCTCCCATCCCCTGACTTGCTTTGAACCTCCTTATTATCCAGATTTTCTATATCAGATTCTCCTGAAGCAATTGGTACAGTTTCTGAGGCACTAGGACTGGGGATAAGTGATTGACTCTCATTTTCAGTCATTGTGTTTTTCTCTGTGCCACTGCTTTTTTCCTTATCCTTGAGGAAATCTTGAGTGTTGCTTAATTCAGAAAGGGTATGGTCAGAAATAGTCTCTTTAACATATACAGCATTTACATCGTCCATTGTGTCCTTTGAAACATTTTGGTTTTTGCATAACATTTTAGAAAGCACATAGTTTATTCCTTTCTGAATCTTTGCCACTGCACGCTGGAGATTTTTTGCTTCATCGTCCTCTTCAGTTGCTGTAGCCTTGTATGAACTAAATGAGCTCACCAATGCCAGGAACAGGTAAATTATCTAAATGAGGAAGTAAATGAGGTTGAGTTTATCTCACTTTTTGTTTCCTTCTAAACAATAAAACATCTTTTTTAAAAAGCTGACCTGAGATTTGCAAACAGAATACGAACTACAATGCTATGTAAACTCTACTGTTCTTACAGTGGGTCAAGTGCTGTGCTAAGAGTTTGTACAGCCAGAACTCATTTTAGGGTCACAACATTCTGTGACATATCATTTGTTTCTCTTTTATATATGAAAAGGGCCAGGCTTACAGGTGTCAAATATCAAAGGTCATATAGATCGGACTCAAGTCTGTCTCATTCCAAAGCTCGTTTTCCTTCACTGAGCCAGGCTACCTCTTCCAGGATGAGAAAACAAACTGCCTCTTCAGGTAGCTGTCCACTTCAGCACTGTCCCAGGAAGACACACAATGACATCTTCACGAGTTCTGCAAACCCACAAGGAATATCATGGGGAGAAAGCTATTCCTGGTTCTGAAGGCTGCATCTAAATTTTCTTGCACCAGGCTAGCACAGGGACTGGGTAGGTTAATTGATTCTCTGTAGTAATAAATTTGGTTAGATAAGAAAGAGATGAGTGAGGGAAGAATCATTCCTAATAGCTGTAAGTTATTTGAACTCAAGGACAGTGTATATTTTGACCTTTATTATCACTGAAAGATATGATCAAGCCACATTTAGTTTCCAGAGAATCATATTTTTATCTTGTTTGTAATTGTAAGACATAGATAATATTTTTGGAGTTTAGAGTTGGAGATTCATATTGATAATTCTCTTAGACTTAAAAAAATAATTTGAGCATCTTGCTTGTTATGGAGGTTTTTCTGCCTCTCTTTGGGTATCTGAGCTTTTTATGATTCAATTTCTTTTATGTTTTACATATTGTTTTTAACAGGCAAAGTTCAAATGACATGAATTATGTTTAAGAATATATATATAAATAATATGTATATATGCTAAGATAAAATTTACTTACAGATAATATGGGCAGAGGCTCTATGGCCCTTGTACGAATTACATTATTAGCATTTCTATCATTCTTAAAAGACAGTGAGTTCAGGATGTTAAGAGGGCAACACCAAATATAATTTTAGGTTGTTGGTTGTTTCTTTTCCTTCCTTTGGTTATTAAGCATGGTGAGAAATAAGGAAAGGAGGTTAGGTAAGAATTTCATAACTATAAGCTTCATGTGAGCAGGAACCAAGTTTTCTCTTAAGTAGACAACTAACACAGTGCTAGGCACAAAATAAGTGATAAATACACATTTGTTGACAAAATTAATTATAGAATGAATGAAAGAATAGATTTTGTGATAGGATTTGGACAAGGAAAAATTTTGTTACTGTGGTTGTATTTTTAAGAGCTTACAATCTAAGATTTCTTATATCTTAGACACACATACCCCACACACAATACCTGCAGATTTACATATACAGTAAAAATGTTAAAAGGCTGAAAATGAAATTCAAAATGCTCTGAACTATGGCATAAAGAAAAATCTTGCAATACTACAAGATGCTACTGTATTGTTCAAGTATGCACTGAATTAAAAGTAGTCTCTTAAAGGAATAAAAAGGAAAAAGAGAATGTGTAAATGACCAAAACTATAGAGGACTGGCTACTTTTTATTTGAGCATTAATAAAGAAGGAAGGGGGAAACAAAGATTATATTACATAAGTTTAGAGTAAATTTGTTCTAGTCATAGTGTTTTTATAAAGAGATTCAAAACATTTTTTTTTGTTTTTGTGTTAAAAGATAAAAGATAAAATAATGTTTATAAAACAAAACATTTAAATGTCTCCCCTGAAATTTGCCCTCCCCTTTACCTCAAGGATATCTATCTGTTAGGTGAGAATTGAGCAATTCTTATCAAAATAAAGTAGTAGGGAAGAGAAAGAAGATTTAAGACTTATTTAAGTAGTTATTTTTCAAGTATTTTTCAAGTATTTTTAAAGTACAAGTAATAATTTGATTAGTAATCAAGGAATTTAACATACGTGAAGATTCTATTTTAATATTGTTCAAATTATATCTTAACATACATTTAATTTGGGAATATGTAAACATGTTGAGTAACATACATATTTATCATCAATTTTTTATTTTTAAAAAGCTACTGCATTTTATATTGTTTTCTATTTCTTTTCTTTTTGTGTTTCTATCCCACAGTTCACTTGGTGGCAACTACTTAAATTGCAGGTAAAAACACTTGGAGGGTTTGCATGACTGAAACTTCTAAATAATGTTTAATTAACAAAATTCTATAAATGTAGGAGTTATAATTTTCTAGAGTTTAAAGAAAGTGAAACAAACATTTATGAATATTTATAGAGTACTAGCTAATATTATTTAAGTTACAATAACCGTATAAGGTGTATATTATTGTTATGTTCATTCTCCTATTAGAGATTGTCAGGCTTAAAGAGGCTGAGTAATATGCACAAAGCTATTTAATTAGTAAATTATAGAACTGGAATTTGAACCTATGTTTTCCTGGATCTGAACTCTGTTATTTTCTACAACTTAACACTGCATATAACTATTTTAAAAACCACTTAAATACTTGCTTTTGTATATGATAATGTTTTAAGGTTTCCACTTAAGGCTGAATCATTGTTGGAATTTTGTTGGGCAGATAAGATAAAGTTAAATCTAAAAAATGTGAAATACCTTCTTTTTACACCAATATTGAGTTTTAGTGTGAAATTACAATGCTATAATGAAATGAGTTGGAAGTACAGGGGAAAAGATCTACAGCCTTACAGATTCTCTCCTTGCATTTTTTTCCCTTGTATTTACTCTAGTGTTATTATCATGATGTCCCATACGTGGATGACTGTTGAGGGGAATAAAGTTTAAAAGATTCAGTAAGCCAAGCAATATAATGACCAATCAATTGGAAATGGAGTCTTGTGTAACTCCATTTTACCCTGAAATCCCTCTGTCTATTGACATCAAGTTTCTGATCAGTAGGAAAGAGAAAAATAAGAAACAGAGTGGAGTTCAAAAACAAAGAAACAGAAGTACAATTATATAACAGCCTCAGCATTTTTGCTTCTTTGTGAAGTGTGTGTGTGTGTGTGTGTGTGTTATTTATGCCAATAGCCAATAACAATGGCCCTTCCTTTTGGGAACAGAAACTTATATTTCATTTGGGAAATCACCCTTATCTCATTATTAGTTGTGTGACTGGAATGATACCAACTCCAGCTCCAGGACAGGGTTCTGAGTAGCTTAACATAATAATATATTAATATATTCTACACTCTGCACAATAAATAATAAATGTATTCCACACCCTGAGCAATAGAGATTGGTTTACAAATAGACATGTGACTCAGAGCTAATAAGATAAGAGGAGAAATTTGCTGTGACTTCTAGGAAAGAAACAAGAATTTCTCTTTTATTAGACTTGACATGATATGAACACATGAAGCTTTACACTGCAGCAGCCATCTTGATAAAACAGAGGCCACTAGGGGCGCCTGGGTGGCTCAGTCGTTAAGTGTCTGCCTTCGGCTCAGGTCATGATCTCAGGGTCCTGGGATGGAGCCCCACATCGGGCTCCTTGCTCTGTGGGAAGCCTGCTTCTCTCTCCCCCACTCACCCTACTTGTGTTCCCTCTCTGGCTGTCTCTCTCTGTCAAATAAATAAAATCTTAAAAAAAAAAAAAAAAAAAAAAAAACAGAGGCCACTAGCCAGCAAGGGGCATAGAGAAGACAAATCTGAGATATGCAAAGATCTGTCTCTAATGACCTTGTTTGAACATATGTGTCATACCACAACTGAAGTGAAATCTATCTCTGACATTTTGAGTTATGCATGCTGATATGTATGTTGATTTTTGTTTCAGCCAGTAAGAATAGGGTTATGTCAGTGGGACTTGAAAGTGTACTGATAGCTACAGAGGCAGAGGTCATTGAAATATTTTTACATGTTGGACCCTGTTCTAGGCTTGGATGATATAGAGAATAGTCTTGATCCTTTCCTTTGTGGAGCTTAGTTTAATAAGGAAGGTTGAGATAAGTACATCAATAACTAAACATAATGTCAGCAGTGCTAAGTGGACAGGGTTATAACCAAGGTGAAACAGAAGCCATGAGGAAGGGCACCAATAGATACAACGGAGTCTAACCTGTGATTTTTTTTTCAGTCTTTTGGAAAATGTATTTTATCTCTATGACTTTATGAATAAAAACCAAATGTTGAATCCTCTTTTTTCCTGTAAGAGCAGTTTTCTTTTATAAGCCATTCCCTTTTCTTGGAAGAAGTGAAAGCTACTTACTCAACACATGTAACACCAGTTCAGTTACTGGGAATTTAAAAGTGATAGCTTCCTCTTTTAGTTAATGCACAATAGTTTTATAAACCAATGATTTTCAAACTTTGCTGCACAATTTAATCAAATGAAAACTTTTAAAAAATCCTGATGACCAGACTATGTCCACAAAACAATAAAATCAGAATCTCTGGGAATGGATCCAGGGCATTACTATAGTTTTATTAATTCCCTAGGTTATTCCAATGTGCAGCCAAGTTTGACAACCAGTGTTACATTTAAGTGCTTCTTAAAATTTTAATGTGCATACAAATAACCTGGGGTTATTGTTAAAATGTGGTTTCTACCTCTGTAGGTCTGGGATGGGGTCTAAGAGTCTGCATCGTTAACTATTTCCCACATGATGTCAATGCTATTTGAGTAGCAAGGTTATAAAACAGTGCTATCCAACAGAAATATGATGCATGTCACATATGCAACTTTCTAGTAGCCACATTAAGAGCATAAATAAAAACAGGTGAAATTAATTTTACTAACATATTTTATTTAACTAAATATATCAAAAATGTCATCATTTTAAAATTCATTCAATATAAAAATTACTACTAAAATAATTTACACTCTTTTAGACTTCAAATCCAGTGGGTATTTCCACTGGTAGCACATCTCAAATTGAACCACTCATATTTCAAGTGACCGACAGCCACATGGGGCTAGAGGCCACCATATTGGACAACACAGTTAATAGACCACTGGATCCCATAAATCCACATCATGAAAATACCAGACTACACTGCATCAGTTTTTCAAGGAAAATTTAAAAGCATGGGTTACTTACCAATAAGTTTCCAATTAAAATGACCATCATGTAAAAAGGAATACAACCAAATTGGCCTGCTACCTTAAAGCAATCCCACAAAGTCTCTATCCACTCTCCACAGAGAATCCGGAACACATTCAGGTAGGAGTGGAAGAAGTCATGCATGTGCCAGCGTGGGAGTCGACAGTCTTTGTCTATGTTGCAGACACATACTTCATAACTCATACCAAACAGCGTCAGGCCAACAACAGCAGAAAAGAATGTGAACATGAACAACAGCAGGACCAAGTCTTTCAGGGCCACCAAGGAGTTATTAAGAATCTGCATCAGAATCTTAAATGTCAGCCAGTATTTTGCCAACTTGAAAATTCTCAACTAATACAGCAATGCCAGAAACAACAAAAATAAGAAACAAACAACAAAAAACCTGGTCACTATTTATTATGATGTACATTTAAAATTTTTATCAGCATTATACACATACACATACAGTCTTTAGTGTAATACTCAGTTTTAAGTATTATTAATACTAACCACTGAAAATTAATTTTTATACAATTCTTAATACACCATACATATTCTGTATTTTTTACACTAGATCTCATACATATCTTCTTCTGTTGATCTGTCAATTTCCACTCAATATTATATGATTATAACTACTCTAGTTTTATGTTTTAATATCTGGTAGGGCAACTATCCATTCTTTGTTTTGCTTTTCACAACACATAGGAAATTCTCCCACATTCTGCCATATAGATGATATTGAAAAGAGTCTGTTAGGTCCCATTAAATTCCGTTGAAGTTTCTATTATGTATTTTCCTTTAAAGTAACATATCAGAAACCAAACTCAGCAGTCTAGGTTTAGTCTGAATATTTCTCTTCTTTTCACTAGGTTTTTTATTTCTATTGATACAGGATAGGATTACCTTAAAATTTTAGTCACCATATTACAGTGAACTTAATCATCTAAAACTGAAACATCATTTTTATATATGTTATACCTTCCCCAACTTTTCTAGTATATGTTGGCTTTCTGGACTCAAGAGTAGGGCTTCACTTTTATCCATGTAAAACTGAATCATTTCTATTCAGTCCATATTAGCCTTTCAGATACTTTGATACTATCTTTTATCATATTTTTTTTTTTTTTGGTATTTACCAGTCTTGTTTCATCCATAAATATGATAGGTACATCTCATATATGTTTATCTTACTGATTAGAAAAGTCTACGGGTGAGGACTTAAGACAGTGTTCTGAAGAATTATTTGGATGAGATCAAATCTACTTAATTTTATTGACTCCTGCTACATTCCTTCACTTCTTACCAGAATATATTACTTATCAAGTACTTAACATTTCCATACATACTCTTCTAATAACATTATTTCCTTGGCTAGTTTTCTAATTCTTACTACCACCCTACATTACAGACATATACTAATTCTTAATAATTTTCATAATAACATTTCCCTGGTCTGACTGGTCTTTTATAAAGTTTTCTAACTCTACAGTTAGAAATACCTGATTCCAGTTCCTTAGTTATACACTGGCATTCAGCTTCTGGGACTCCACATTATCCTGTTCCAGGGATCCAGCTGACAGTAACCCTGGTCCTGCTTTCTAAAACTAGACCTTAAATTTGCTACATATGTGGATTATTTCCTTTGAGGCTTTGGTCAAATGACAGCATTGGAAAATGCTTATTCTTCCTGGCACTTTCTAAGCTCTTTACATAAAAATTAATTCATTTATTACTCCAAATGTCCCAATGGGATAGGTATTACTATTTTTCCCATGTTGTGTCTGAGGAAGCTGAGATAAATTTTCATAAAATAAAATTTAGATCTTGGATTCTACTTACCACCCTGAATGTTTGAAAAAGAGCCATTCCATGAATATTTGCTAGATAAAGCTCTGCTAAACCATGGAACACAATCAGGCTATCAAAAATGTTCCAACCTACTTGAAAATACCCATATGGATGCATTGCAATTATTTTCAAAATCATTTCTGCTGTGAAAATTCCAATAAAAATCTAAACAAAAACAAAACACATAGATGAGAATATGCTTCCAATTACACTATCAGAACCCTCATACACAAAAGCTATAACTTTTCACTGACACATTCTTCACAGTTCCTCTGTCAAGATCTGATTAGTTTTGGAGTCTGTATTAAAAGGATAGACTCAAACATTTTTAATTTAACAGTCTAACATCAAACATTGTATACAAAATCTTCAATTATTAAATAAAAACTATCCTGAAAGACAACAAAAGAATATTTAAAGATGAAAATCTTTTCATTTTGAATGGTTCCTTTTGGGATATGGAATACATGATAAGAGATTTAATTTTTTAAACTGTAAAAGAATTTAAAAAGTACATATGTGAACCAGGACAAAAAAAAAACCAAAAACAAAGTAAGCCTATGAACACTGTCTCTTGAAAACTATACTGGCAGAAATGACTAAATTGTTGTATTGTTATCAAGTAAATGTATAATTCAAAATGGGTAAACAGTTTGGCAATTTATACTAATACCAAGCAACAAAAAACAACCACCATAAAAGCAAAGAAAATTAAACATTGTATATTTTCTTGAATGTGACTTGTTTTTAAACTCACAGAAATCTGTTTTGCTTTTTGCATTGTATTGATAAAAAAAGGATAAGTTCCCATCTAAGGCAAAGATAGGTGGCTAGAGCAGACAGGGCAGGTACGGTTGTAGTTAGGATTCAGAATTCAGGTGTCAGTGAGGAACTTGTATTTGTTATTTCACCTCTGCCCTGCTCTGATCTATGGAGCTATGGTACCAAGAAAGGGTATGTTTGGGAAGGGAGAGGAAATAAATAATATTTCCACTTAACCTAACTGTCAAGCAACTGACTAGAATCTCAGACTTAAATGGCAGAATTTTAAACTTTAGCTACAAACCTATTCGATGATAAGAACACCTACAAAGCAGAGCTGGGGGTGGTTGGTTGTGGAAGTATGAACATAATACTTCATCTGATATGCATATAATGCATTTGTAACATATTGGAGTTATAAAATATAATAATGGGGATTATGATGACTGAAGAAAAGTTGAAATCGCAAATGAAAATAATGTACAAGAGCCTTACCAGGTTTCCAATGCTGAGAATATTGTTGGTTTCTTCACTCATTGGATAACATTCCAAGGCCAAAAAACATATGTTTAGAATTATGCATACAGTAAGGACAAGATCAGTAAATGGGTCCATTATAATCATATGGATAAACTCTTTCAATTTTAACCAACAGGGAGAACAATTCCAGATTAAGAAAGTTTTAGCAAATCTATACCAACACAATGGGCATCTCTTCCTGGATTTTTTAGGTTCTGAAATGAAGGAATAAAAAAGTTAAACATTAGCAAATTGTTTAAGTTCTAACTAATAAAATATTTGACTTTTGCATGCAAAGAGATGTTTAAAACTAGACTTCTGATTTGGAATTAGCAAATAGAAATATTTTGCACTAATAAAAATCAGAGCAAAGCAAATTTCCTCTATTTTGTTCATGCTTTCTGAGTTAGACAAATGAAATAAGACAAACCGTGTATTAGAAGCAAAACATAGGAGTTTCTCTCAAGAAAATAAATATGGAATAAAGTTGAGAGTATTATGATTTGTAATTTCTAGATTTTTATGCTTTACAAAATAATACCTTTTAATATTGTCCATGATAATGAGTTACTGGTTATATATAAAAAAGCAGATAGTACAGAAAGGATCTTAATATATTACTGTTATATTATCCAACCTCTATTTTTAGTTATAAGTTAATACTTCTTTGTTGCTTTCAATGTTAAAGAAAATTTCTTAGCACTATTTGGTGAGTGCTAACAATGTCTAAAATACCATATGTATGGAATTGCTCATTTTAATATTCCTTTCTTTCCTTTCCAATGTCTAAAATATCATGTGTATGGAATTGCTTATTTTAATATTCTTATGTTATTCCTTAAATATTAGTTATCATCTAAAATTCTAAAGAAATTGCAGGATTCCTTTAAAAGTGAATCATAGTGTCTAAATATTTTTTACTTTACCTTCCTCATGTCTGATAGCAGCTGTAGCATCATCCAACATATTCAAAGAAGAGATCATAGAAGTTGGTGATCTTTTCTTCATTTCTATTTGTGTGGTCTTGGTCTAAAAAGAAATTAGATGAGTCTAGTGCTGGCTTCTTCCCTTTGTAGATACAAGACTATAACTATAAGAAGGTTTATAACCTTCTTTAAAATGCTGATTCTTACCTCCAGAAATCGTTTTGGGTTTCATCTTTTGCTACTCTTTACACTATAGGCAGTATTAAACTGATATAGGATCATTTGTGTAATGAATGTGTATAACTTGCAACTCAACAAAATCATTTCATACTATGAGGTCAACTATAAAAGGAGGAAATCAGAAAATACTGGTTTTATTACTCATATTTGACAAACCATTCAATGTATACTTTAGGATTATTGCAAAATATCCAGCTGGCAATCATGCTATTGAATAATAGTATTTCTCAAACACCTTAAATTTTTCCTTGAGGGTATTTCATAACTTTGAAAAAAACTCTCTTGATAAAATCAAAATTATTTGGTTTTGTGATAATGAAATAATCTTGAATAGTATGAGGTAAAAGAATGGATTTAAAAGAGTTGTTTTGGCTAGAACATGTAAGATAATTCCATAAAGGAATCAATTCTTTCTGTCATGTCTCTTGAGTAATGGTTTTAAGATATTCTGTTTTGCCAATACGGTTACACAGAGTTCCAAAGAAGTCCTGCATTAGAAACACATTCTTAGGGTTTGGTGTAGATATTACAACTTCTATACCATCATAGTTATCACAAATAGAGCTCAGATGTTTCTAGTGACCAAGTATAAAACTTATATTTGAATTTAAACTCTAAGAAACTGACAATAGTGGGACACCTGGGTGGCTCAGTCAGTTAAGTGTCCAACTCTTGATTTTGGCTCAAGTCATGATCTCAGGGTCATTAGATCGAGCCCTGTATTGGGCTCTGCACTGGGTGTGGAGCCTGCTTAAGATTCTCTCTCTTCCTCTCCCTCTGCCCCTCCCCCCTCCACGTGTGTGTATGTGTGAGTGTGTGTGCGCATGCAAAAGAAAAAAAACTGACAATGGGTAGATAATATTACACCACAGGGTTCTCAACAGATTTTACATTTGGCATACAAGAGAATGATATTTGTTATGTTTGTTAACTTGGTAAATAGGTGTGGCTAAATAGGTGAAATAAATAGTAAATAAATTTGAATAGGCAAGGCTGCTCTGGAACAGAGGTAAATGGCATGGGGGTGCTGCTTCACCAACACTGAAGGGATTAGTGATCGAGGCTCAATAAAAACAGATACCCAGCACACCCTGGTTGGCAGGTTCTGTTGTGGTCTTTCTGAAGTGGCATAATAGATATCAAGGAATCATCATATTTATCTCATTCAGTATCAGTCAAGTTCCCTCTAATTTCATAAATACTAGAGTCAGAGGAGGTAAAAAACCAACTCTACTCTATACTGATTCCATCATGAAAATGACAGATTCTTCAGGTCTACAGATCTCTGTTCTCTCATTATTATTTTTTTTATTGAAAAAGTAAGCTAAAAACTCAGGGTGTGAGGCTAATTTATTTACCTTAACTAAACTTACTCCAGAAAGTATTTTTTAACTGACTTACAAGGTTACATAAGATATAAGTTATAATTTACACAATTTCAAATTTCCATGAGTCAAAAACCAACAGAAGCATAATTGTTCTGTTTTTAAGGTCTAACAGGGATTTCCCAGGTGTATCTTCATAAAGACGATACTTGGTGATATACTGAATAATACCCTCTACTAGTCCTAATATAAAGGAATTGCCTCTCCTAGAGATGTTTCTAATAATGACAATGTCTGATGGAATCACCCCAAGAAGCAATTTAGTAAAGATGATCATCTGTGTGGAGTGGGTAGAGTGAGGAGAGTAACAATGTTATTGTTGATGTAGTCACATTTAATTCTCTACTTACTTGGCTTGAACTGTGGATATATTTTAGAATATAAAATGAATAAACTCCATATCAGTCTAGTAATATAGTTACCTAAACGGAGCTCTTAAAAATATTGAATGAATGCCTACAAGTTGGCCAACTACTAAGGAAAGGACCATTTTATAATGCAAATTAAGAAGATAGTGACTCAGTAATCTCCTGTTTGGAAATTTAAGAGCTAATAAGGGCATATCCAAAGTTAAAATTAGACTAGAAAAAGGACCTGGGATTCTTGTTCTCACAACTGGTTTAAATTTTCTCTAGAGAGGAGGTATGAGTAAGAAAGAATCCAGTCGTATTTCTAGCATTTAGCAATGAATACCTGAAGTATTCATCTTGGACTCAGATTTGTTCTCTCTACTGCAGCTACACTGGCCTTTTTAATCCTGACTTACTCTGTTCCGTCCCCCTACTTGGCATGGACTCATTCTTTAGATCTCAGTTCAAGCGTCAGTTTCTCAGAAAACCCTTTTATTACTCAGGGAAATCCTTTATTATAGGCTCTCAAAACATCATGTTTCTTACTTTTATAGCACTTGCCATGGTTTCATTTATTTTTTTTTTTAGTAGAGAATAATACAGTGAATCACCAGGTACCCAATATCCAGGCTTAAAAATTAGTAACATTATACCCTTCATTTCTCGTGTATTATTCACCCTACTTTATTTAAAATATTTCAGGAAAAATATTTCAGATATCATATAATTCTCAGAATAAACTTTGTAAGACACATAATCACAACATTAGGATCACAATCAGAAAATTAGTAATTCCTTAATATTATCCAATACTCAGACCATGTTCCATTTTCTTCCATTGCTCAGAAACTTTCTATTATATTTTATTTGTTCCAATCGAATACAAAAAAGATCCCCATATTGTATTTTGTTCACAGGTCTACTGATTATCTTGTGACTTTATTTCTTCTATATGATTTATTTGTTGATGATAATGGATCACGTATAACTGTAGAATTTTTCACATTCTTGATTTGGCAGATTGTGTCCTTTTAGTGTAAATTAATGTGTTCTTCTCTTTCTTATAGTCTCTAGAAAAAGACAGATCTAGAGGCTTACTAGACTTAGCTCAGATTATGGCAAGAATACATTGTATGTGGTGTTTTATGTCTCCTGTTTCATAACATCAGGAAACACACAATGTCTGGTAGTCTGAGAGGTACAATTTTGTGTTTATGATAATTTTATGGTCTATCTCTACATTAGGCCATTAACTTCATGAAGATAGATACTATATTTGTATTTATTAACATTTTAAAATCCCCAATGCTTAGTAAAGTTCCTAGCATAGAGTAGATTGTCAATAATGTCTTATTTAATTAGGTAGATGAGCTATAAGGATGCCATTTTAGATGGGCCAATATTTTTAAAAATATTTATATTCCTACAGTTGTATATATCTGATTCTCTTCTCGAGGTTTGGAAAGCGACTGGCAATTTTTAAGAACGTTTCATCTGCCACCTGTGTATTTGATGGAATAAAATAGTGAAAAATGAAGTAAAGTGTTGAGAAATCAGATACCAATAAATACAAGTCAAACTTTGCAACTGGAACTCCTCAATAAAGATAAAATTTGAGGATTCATGAAGATGCTTATCATATGTGTGGAACATAGTCAACACTCAATAAATATTATATACTATTATTACTATTATCATTATTATTATTTTAATTGCCCCTAAAAGGGGGATATAGTCAAAGACTTAAGAGTTTTATGTTGATGGAGTATTCTCCATTATGTACTGCTATGCCTTCTTGTGTTTCCTATAATTAGCCATTTACATTTTTTTCAGTTGCTCAGTATACTCTAAGCACTGCCAAGTGCTTTACAAGAATTTATTTCATTTGGGGCACCTGGATGGCTCAGTCATTAAGCGTCTGCTTTCGGCTCAGGTCATGATCCCAGGGTCCTGGGATCGAGCCCCGCATCGGGCTCCCTGATCCGTGGGAAGCCTGCTTCTCCCTCTCCCACTCCCCCTGCTTGTGTTCCCTCTCTCACTGTGTCTCTCTCTGTCAAATAAATAAATAAAAAATCTTTAAAAAAAAAAAGAATTTATTTCATTTGAATCTCACATCAACCTCTGAGACAGATTCTACAATTATATGCATCTTGCAGATAAAGAAGATGAAGTTCAGAAAGGTTAACAGACTTGGCAAATATCATACATCTATTAAGTGGCTAAAATAGACTGAAATCTATTTTTATCTGACTGCAAAACTGTGCTTTTAGCCAATATGATCTACTGCTTTGCTACAATGTGAGAATATGAAGCATCTAAGTAATCTCTCAGTAATTCCAACATCAGAATTAGAATCTGATTAGTCTTAAATCAGATAAGTCACCTAAAGGGTCCTCAATATGTGCCATTTTAAATTCTTCTCTTTCCAGTATTTTCTTAAGTATAAATAAAAAAGGAAAAGAAAGTAAATCTTGTGAAAATGACCTTCACTCTTACTTCCCAAAAAAAGTTTTTCATGACAAAATGTTCTAGTGCTCTTCCACGAAAAAAAATCCTTTACAATTGAAAGATTTTAATTAAAACCAGAATGTCTTCATGTGATCTAAATGAATGGAGATATTAAGAAATTGGGAAATAATTCAAGTTCTTCCTAAGCAGAGTTAATAGGGCATCTCATCTTGGGATAAGAGAAGTATTGTGCTCTTGGATACATTTGTGTGTAGCCCTTGACATTTGAAATACCACTTCAAAATAAATTACACATTCAACATATCATTCAGACCATAATCATTCAATCAGAAGGACCCCACACTCATTTCTAGAGACAGAAATCTTTTGTAATTTTTTCTGTGACTTCCTCATGGGTGGTATAATGACTATACTCAATAGCCTTTTTTAATACATGTTTTCTTCATACTGTCTATAATTGCTTCTTGTTTCAATGGTATGCATGTTATGAACCATGCAGACACAGCATCTATCAATAGATACTAGATAATTGGTGTGATCCTACATTATGTTGTTCAGTTCCCACGTTTTTAGTAGAATTACTTTTCTAGAGCTTCTTCATTGATGATGACTTAATAAAGAGTTTTATATGTAGGAAAGTTAACATTTTCCCCCTTTTGACCCAGAAGTTACCTTTAAGATTAATGAACGTCTTAGCCAGCCTTACTACGCATTCCACTTAATGCCTCAGTGTATCTTGGCTCTTTACTTTCCCCATCTCTTTTTATCCTCTTCCATATGACAGGGTCTCAGTATAGCTTCTTTCTATCCTTTGTCTGCTCCCTTAGTCTGTGATTTTACTATCGAGTTTGCTTCTTTTTTCCAGTGTAAACAATCTTTATGAGCAGGTGTTGAGAGTGCAAAATGTAACAAATCTAGAGTGGAATGGAAAAGGAGGCAGGGCATGGCTCCCTCTCCCAAGTGAAGTCCTGTACCTAGGCCACTCCAGTCAAGGAACACTCAACTTGACTGTGGCCACTTTGGGCCCAGCACACTCCAAAGGCCAAGCTCCTAGGCAAGAGGGTTCTTTACAACACAGGGGAAGGGAGCAACACCTGGAACAGGCAGGGGCTGTAACCTACCCTAGGCCACTTGGCTCCTGCCCACCATACACCTCTACAGCTCCAGGTAGGGGTATTAGGAGAGTGGGCTAAACCTATTCCTCCCCCAGCTGAGAAAGAAGTATGAGATTGCCAGGTCCTACTGAATATAAGAAAGCTACTTCTGGTTGCTCTCCTGGGTCCTCTTCCTTAATACACTTATGGCACAACTTTGATTTTTTAAAGATAATTTCTACAACTTCTTTAATGTTACTTCTATCAATATTTTTAGATTCATAGATTGAATCTTTCGTTATGAAGCTAAAAATCTGAAAATAAACTCAAAAAACAACACTAAAATAATTGAAAATTAGAGTAAAACTTTACTAAGTTTTACTAATCATGGATTTAATTATTCCATGGATAAATAATTCCTTATATCAAGATACATAGTGCATTTCTTCTCGGAAGAGCTAGAAAGACAGTAAGTGTATTTGTTTGCTCTTTTTACAACTTTAGTACTATACTTTAAATCCATGCTTTCAGTACTTCATGATTTCTAAATTATAGAAGGCATTATCACTTTTGAGTTGAATACTGAAATTTTTCAGTTAATTCTGATGTACTATCTGAAGCAAGTTGAATTAATAAACTAAACCTGCATTAAGAGAAGTCAAGTTTGAAAACTAATATATCCATCATTTATCAGCAGTAGTAATACACACTTTGGAACAAAAAACTGTCTTAAAGAAATATTTAAAGATGTTGATCACTCTTAACACAGTGCACTGAGGAAATAATGTTGAATAGCAAAAGTGAGCCCACTTATCAAGATCCCCGTTGATCTTCTTACCATGTACAGCACACAGATACTGAGCACCAAGTAGAAAGCAATATACTCCAAAGAGAGAAAATAACTCAAATTCTGTGATTCTGTGAAGTACTAAGAAAAATTTATACCTCAGCTGCTTCGTCTCCTTCTTGAAGTGCTTTCAAAGTCTGCTGAAATTTTAGCTCAATCTTCTTAGCTTTTTCAGCAGCTTTCTGCTTTTCTTCTTCATAGGACATAGCAAGTATGCCCAAGAACAAACTTGCTATGTAAAAAGCAAACCAAAAGCTTATCACAACAAAAAATATCATGTAGACCTTCCCAGAAGCATAAAGGATCTAAGGAGAGTTGGAAAACAAGACAAAAGAGGAAAACATTATTTGTCTTCCTGTAATCTCCTATTTTAAAATGAAAAAAATGAACTTTTATTATTAAAATAATTTAGTTGTAAGTGGAATGTAATCACAGGACAGTTTTACTGGCTCTACCTGGAGAAATAAGAGAAAAGCTCTTCAATTTTAGATATATATGTAAGATATAAAAATGCATGATACAAAACCAAAGAAAGAATTCAGTTAGGCATCTGGCTTTTAGGTCTTCACTAACAGAGAAAACATATTGAAAGGAAAACATTGTCATTTCTCAATTAAGAAAGCTGGACAGTCTAAAGTAAAGACCATTTCCTTTAGGGGTGCTTGGGTGGCTCAGTCGTTAAGCGTCTGCCTTCAGCTCAGGTTTTGGTCCCAGGATCCTGGGATTGAGCCCCACGTTGGGCTCCCTGCTGGGCTGGAAGCCTGCTTCTCCCTCTCCACTCCCCCTGCTTGTGTTCCCTCTCTTGCTGTGTCTCTCTCTGTCAAATAAATAAAATCTTAAAAAAAAATTTAAAAAGACTATTTCCTTTACAGTAAAATCTTTAAATATATCAAGCTTAGTAAAAGTCAGAGAACGAATATTTAGAGATTAGCTTCTTCTTATCATTACTTTATGAAAACATCATAACGAGGCATAAACTTAGGTCTATTCAAAGAGGTTTGAAACAGGAAAATTTTTCTATGTCAGAATACCTGCTTTGGTGAAGGATATTTAGACAAATCACATGGGAAAGTCATATAATTCACTTATTGCAGTCATTTATGGATAGAAAAAAACCAAGATTTTAGATTTCAAAACTGAGCATTGACTAGCTTTTATTTCATAATAATTACTTAAGATAGATGAGAGAATTTAAAACTTTGAAAAATTCTAAGTAATTTATACAGCCCACTATATAAGTAATATAGGCCACTGATTTATCATCATGGATTAAAAGTATATAAACAAAATCTAAAAAATACAGATGAGACTAATGTTAATTTTTAAGTATCCACTTGAATCAATAGATAAGTATTATTTACAGAAAATATTATATTGATAGAACAAAGTTAAAAATGTTTACAGATTAGTAAGTTCTAACATTCAAACAAAAATAATTTCTTATTAATATATAGTATATTTATCTTGAAAGGTATTTTTAATAAACCTATTTCCCCAAAGAGTCACCTATTTAAGATTTGGTTAAATATTTTTCCCACTGAACTAGCTATCATCTACAGTAGTACATTCAAGAGTCAGTAATAGATATTATGGGATATACTGCCCACCATGCACATTAATAAATGCTTTGCTTATTATTTCATTAATTCTGTGCAGCACATTTATGTGGTATTTACTATTATTTCTTATATGCAGAAGGAAGATGAAAATTAGGCAAGATGACATGTTAAAGATCTGACAGCTATGGAGAAAGACCTGAATCCAAAACTTTTGCTTTTCCTATTATATGAAGCTGGTGGAGGATAAAAGAATACACTTTTATGATGATGGGAAAGTATACACGTTCTGGTTCTAGTATATTTTAGTTTGAAATTGGGGTAATTATGGCATCAAAGCCTAGGTTTGTTACGAAAATCAAGTGAAGCAGTGCATGTGAAGATGCACTTAGTCTATGGCAGATGCAGTAAAGGTTAACTATTGTTAAACATAACATTATGTTTATGTCCATAAGGACTGGCACTTTGTTTTGTTCATTTCTGTACCCATGGTGTATCAAAGAGTATTTGGATCAAATAAATATATTTTTTAAAGATTTTATTTATTTATTTGAGAGAGAGAATGAGATAGAGTATGAGAGGGGGGAGGGTCAGAGGGAGAAGCAGATTCCCCGCTGAGCAGGGAGCCCGATGCAGGACTCGATCCCGGGACTCCAGGATCATGACCTGAGCCGAAGGCAGTCGCTTAACTGACTGAGCCACCCAGGCGCCCTCAAATAAATATTTGATGAATGAATAGAGAATTGTATTCTCTAAAACATAAGCTACATTCTTTGGGAATAATTGCTGAATTTCCCTAGCCATAGTCAGTTCAGTGTGGGGCAATGCTGAGAGCACAAATCCAATCCAAATCAAAGCAAACCTTCTCTACACTGGTCAATAACAAGAGTACAATATTGATGAAAGTCCTATGTGGACTCCACCAGGGTACTCCCACACTGATTTTTCATTTCACTACTAGTGGGAAAGGATTTCCTTTAGACCAATTCTAACAAGAAAATTAGCTAACATACTTAGAGGACTGTAACCAAAAAACAAAACATTACATAAAGTGATACAATTTATAAATATTCACTTATATTTTGTTTATTAAAATTTCATTAAGAATTTCTATGTGTTTGATGCTGAGAACTCAAAAATTAAAATGAGATAAAAAACTTCTTCTCAGGTAGCATATCTCCAGTGGGAGAAATTACTGAATAAGAAATTAAAATAACCACACTTAGGGACGCCTGGGTGGCTCAGTCGGTTAGGCGTCTGACTCTTGATTTCAGCTCAGGTCATGACCTCAGTTTTGTGGGTTCAAGCCTTGTGGGGGCCTCCATGCTGGGCATGGAGCCTCCTTAGGATTCTCTCTCTCACTGTCCTTCCCCTTCTCCTCCCGTGTGCGTGCGTGCGTGCGTGCATGCTCTCACTTTCTCTCTCTCTCTTTCAAAAATAAATAAATAAAATAAAATAACTACAATTAGGGGCAATTATACAGTGCCATGGTATTCTGCTGTAGGACTTGCCTAGCTGTGAAAGGAGAGTTTGGGGAAAAGCTCAAGATTTCTTCTGGGTTTGAGATATGAATTTGAGGTATGAGACTGAAGATAGAAACTTGAATTTAGGCTGAGGGTACAACATACATTGAAACAAGAAATTATGGGAAAAAGCTCACTTAGGAAACAGCAAGCCTTTTCTATACTTAAATAAAGCAGAGAGTGAGTATATATTGGGATATCATTAGAAAATACATCTGGAGAACTATGCAGAAACTAGATCTTAAAGGGCACTATAGACCATGCATTTGGACTTTGAACTTCATCCCATAGGAATGCAGAAACCTCTGAAGGATTTTTAGAAGTAAGATAACATGATAAGATTATTTTAGAAATAAGTCCCTAGTGTTGTGGAGGAGGCATTGATACTTGTCAAAGCTTGGAAAATAACAATATAAATAAATACTCATCTTATAAAATTAGAAAAATATAGTTTGCATTTTAAAAAGTCATTTTAATATTTTCATGTATTTCTTTTATTAGAAATATAATTGTATTGCATGTCTGTTTAGTTTACTTGATTTTCAGTTAATAACATACCACGCACCTTTGTGCTAAAAGTCCTATCATTATTAATGGCCTGTACAGGTCATTACACACACACGAACACCATAATTTATCTATCCAATCATAAAAAGTATAGAGTGTATGTACATGTTTAAAAAAAAGAGTGTTCTCCTTCAACTGTACATACTTTGGAAACTTAAAGTAATTTATTTTATTTAATATATTTTGATATTAACTATGCTGCTAAACTAACATTGCATATTCCACTGTGATGAAACTTCTCTTAGAAAAACCAAATCACCATTCTAATGTGTATTATATCTTTCTGAGAAACTATGGCAAATAAATCATCAGTTATGAAGAGAGACTCTCAGAATTTGATTTCAAGTCTCAAAATAGCAAACTTTCTGTTATAATCAGAGCGTGGTTAAATATTACAGGGAAATGAGAAGAAATAGAAGAGTTGAAGTGAAATACACATTGTAGGCATTAAATAAACAATTTCTTAATACATGGTAATCTCACAGGTTCAAATTTTTTGACTGAAGAATTAGTGCTTACCAATGCTCTTTCCTTAGTTAATATCAAATGTGTGATAGCATAGAGCAGAGCAGTGATCTTTAGAAGATACACGTGTTGTAACTTGGGAGAGGTTACCCAACCACTCTGATCTCAGTGTCTTCACATAAAAAGCATATATAGTTTGGTCTTGCAGGATTGTTTCAAAGATTAAATGAGATATACATAAGGGCACAGACTTGGGCACAGTGTTAGCATACAGTTTGACATTCAGTAATTCTGATTCACTTTTCTTCTGTCCTCAAATTCTTCTCCCCACAGAAATTTAATAAACCATGTTACATTTGACTATTATTTTAAAAGGGAGGAGCATGGCACCATTTTTATGTGCACTGCAGATTCTCTCTGTTCTTACCTGATGATAAAGTGCTTCAGGGTAATCCTGTGTCATTAACCGAAACAGGGCAAGTAAGGCCCAGCCAAAAGTGTCAAAATTTGTGAAGCCATAATCAGGATTTGTGCCAGCTTTCACACACACATATCCTTCGGGACACTGACTAAAGACAAAGAAAAGAAAAACTGCTTACTCTTAAGTAACTTTCAGATTATGGCCAAATCATAAATACAGAATACCCACCCAGAATATTAAAGAGCTCTTTCTTCCACAGGAATTAGTCTAAACAAAGCCCAGTGAAAAAGCAGCCAATGAGGTAGATTTTAAGTTAATATAAGTGAACAGTGGTAATTAATCTAGAAGGAAAAAGGGCCTCACAAATGGTTTTTTGCCAAGCCTTGTTAAAGATTTCTTTGGTACAGAGTATCAAAGTGAAAGCATACCTGATGGGAAATAACAGTCATAAAACAAAGCTACAGTCGTTGAGGGTTTAATTTTTAAATGCTCTCACCTCAAGCCCTTGGATCCCATTATTTAAGGGTGAGAAAACACTTATCACATTGATAATTTATAAGCAGCACTTGCATGTTTGTAGAAAGATCAGATTAAAGATTTATCTCATTTCCTTTCATGGACTCTTCATACTTTTATCTTCAGGGGCTTGAGTATTGTGATTGGTTATTACAGGGGTGGCCAAATAAACCATGCTTCCCTCTATCCACACTCTTGTGTAGTTTCTGCCAATGTTATTCTGGCCATGTGACTTGTTTTGGACTTTTGTTAATAGTTAACAAATGGGATGCAAAGAGAGGTTTCACTTGTGCATCCAGGCTTGTGAAATTGCTGACCCACAGAATCTGAACAAATACATTTTCTTCTTGTCTTAAGGCACTAAATTTTGGGATTGTTTACCATGCAGCAAGGTATGATGGCTACAGGTGAAACATTGCATGACTTTCTCTTCTGATCTTGAAATACATCCTTGTGATTCTGATTATCCACGATCAGATAATTTCAACAAGCATTTCAGGTCATATCTGACTTTGGGATGTCCATGAAAAGGGTTAGCTGGAGTGTGATGTGGCAGACACAGTGAGATGGGTTCACAATACCGACTTGAGAATAGAATGGAAGCCCACTGCTGGGCAGCGTTGAACAAGAGACAAAATGTCTAAATCACATGAATATATAAACTACATTAACTCATGCTCCTCTACCCCCATATGACTTTTGTTAATCTGGGCCCCAGAGCCTAAGAAAGAGCAGTGTCTACAGTGGGCATCAAATCATTTCCATCTGAGGAAAGTCACATAAGGCATTCCTGGAATGCTACTACTGCTGAGAAGAACTGTATTTCTACTTTCTTTTCTCTTCATTTGAAATTATAGGACAGTAAGACTTGAGAGTTTTGTCATATCACTGAAGAATTATTTATAAGTACAATTTTTAAGAGCAATAAGAATTTTATTAATGTAAATTATAGTCATAAAAGATATACAAGCTATAAAATAAGTGAAATAACAGCATATCTTTCCTATTTCTTCTCTTCAAAGGCTTCTGGCCCAAGAAAAGATTATATCATCTTTCTTGATAATTCCCACTAGCTCTGGAGTACACAGAAAACAAAAAATCAGATCTTTATTAAGTCCCAGCCTTGCCATTTGCTAACTTCATGACCTTGAATAAATCATGTAAGTAGTCAGTTTATTGCTTTTTCCTATAAAATCAGGGTAATAGTATTCCATGTTGTATACTTCTCAGCATGGTTTTAATGATAAAATGAGATAATGTAATCAAATGAGAAACATCAGCCAAAGCAATAATCTTTCAATAAATACTATGGATCCATGATACTGGCTTGATACAAGAACATTAACACCACTTACCCAGCATCTGTTCTGTTACCACAAAGAAGAGCATATCTTTCTCCTTCCAAATAATAAAAGTTTTCTGTTTCTGAAAAATAGGACAGAAATTATATTCTATTATCTAATTTTGAGTGAAGAGCATATCTGATACCCATTTAGATCTGCATAGAAGATGAACATCTCTCTCGATAGTGAAAAGGAAGGAACATATAGCCCACCTTTTTTTTTTTTTTAATCTACAAGATTATCCCAGCATGTGATGCACAGGCCAAAAGATGTCTGGCAATCCACCTACTTCACTGCCCCAAAAGTGATAAACCCCAGCATAAAAAGAGGAGAATCACTTTCAAAATTAGAGTTCTGGGAAATGAATACTAACCAGCCAGGTATGACCAGAACCCTGAAGGAAAAATTCCCAAGACTAAAGTGTTTGAAAGCTGAGGACCTTTTCTCTTTATTTTTTTTTTAAGATTATTTATTTATTTATTTGACAGAGAGAGAGAGAGCGCACAAGTAGGCAGAGCGGCAGGCAGAGGGAGAGGGAGAAGCAGGCTCACTGAGCAGGGAGCCCGATGCGGGGCTCAATCCCAGGACCCTGGGATCATGACTTGAGCCGAAGGCAGACAATTAACTGACTGAGCCACCCAGGCACCCCGAGGACCTTTTCTTCCAAGGGTTTATTCCTAATGATCTTCCTTAACGGAAGACTGTATTTCTGTCTCTAGGTTTAAATGCCATTCTCTTCCTATTTCGAAGCTTATTTTTCTACATTGAGCATCCAGTGCCAGTTACTCACCCTGATGTCACCTAATTCCCACCACAATCCCAACTAATCTGAATCATAGCCCGTAGAATTTATTTAGGTATCCTTATCTGCTGTCATTTAAAATGTAAATTGTGTATTTACAGATATAAGCTACCAGGGTTGGGAACATGCATGCTTAGAAGCATTGATTTTAGGTTCTGAATTCAAATCAGAGATCCAACACATGAGATCAGTCCTGAATGTATGTGTGTATGTATAAAATTGTATACATATACATATGTACATACACACACACACAACTGAATTACTCCAATCTCAAATAATGTCACTTTAACTTGTTACCTAAAACAATTTTAGAAGAAGTTTTAAATCATAGTTAGGAACAATTGATCAGATCTTTTAAGTGGCAGTCAAAAACCAAATGAAATTTGACATTACTAGAAAAAGGCACTCCCAAATATTCTTCTAAATTTAAGGACTTTGACATGGCAATTAGGTTAAATAATATTTTACAAATATAATATTTTCAGCAAGTCCTAACACATTTTAAGAGAAATGGAATGACTAGAATTGGACAAATTTTAAAGTGGTAATCTTTAAAAAGTGATGTCTTTATAATATAAATTATGCTTTAACTAAGATGAAAAGAACCTGGACTTTGTTTAGTAATACAATGAAGTAGTAAAATTGTTTATTTTTTATATAATTTGTATATTTTTGTTATAACCAAAGAAACCAAAGAGTGTTTCAATTGGAATCTAAGATTTAATATCTATTTCCTGTTGCCCTCACCACTAGAATCAAGAACATGAAATAGACACATATAATAAGGAAACATTTCACATACCCACATACCAATAAATTTGTATTATTTGCATCATAATGATATTATAGGGTAAACTAAAGAGTAAAATTCATTAAGATTTGTTTTGGAACTTATTATATCCAAATACAAATAAAATAAATGTAAGGGGACTACATAAGATTTATCAACAATTTATTTTTATTAGTTTAAAAATATACTTTTATATTTTTCTAAATACTGTCAGAAGGACCTGATAGTAGTATGCTAGAACATTCACTGAATTTCTCTGAACGTCCATTTTTCTGTTTGTAACATGGGTCATTCACTTCTCTGCAGGATTATGGTGAAGATATATGATCAGGCATGTGTATTACTTATATATAGATTACTTATATATAGGAGCTAAGCAATATTTATTCTGGCATTATTACTATTTGCCTAAAGTATGTTTATTATTTACCAAATGATAACTCAAAACATTTAAAATGAGCAGCAGTAACTGAACTCCAACAACAGTACAAATTTCTATAATGTAGTCTATTTTATATTTATAAGGTCATTTTAAAATTTCTAATGAGTAAACTCAAATTTATATTTTAAATAAACAACTTTATTGAAGAAAGGTGGTATGAGGATTCTACTTTGATGCAACTGCAAATAAGACTTTGGTCATATTTTAAAGGATAAAATTTGCAAAATTTAGCAATTTCAAACTTAGGTTTCCCTTACTGAACTGTCTGAAGATAGGAATTTTGCAATTCTGATAAATGAAACTGATCCAAATCAGCACAGGTCTCCCCCACTATCAGAAAGTAGAGCCTTCCTAATGAAACCTTTTGTGAACGGAAATGGCCTAAAGCAAAGAAGCAATTACCATTAGTTTATAGGGAAAAATTTGTGCGCATCCCCAGGCCCCAAACATAACCTCTCTTCAGCTTTTTTGATACGTTAGGACACATCTTGCTAACAGATGCACAAAATAAATTGAGATAAAGCATAGGTGATCACAGACACAATTCAAAGCTATGGAAGCTTGACACTGGGAGGCTGGGTGTGGTTCCAGGGGAAGGAGCTTTGGTCCTGCCGCTCTCCCTAAAAGGATGCATGCTACCTTTATAATGGCTTGCTGCAAAACAAAAGCTGAATGCTATTTTTACTTTTAGCATTTATCATAAAAGTGAAAATCATCTTCAGATTTCCTTTGGTTAGAGAGAACAGGTACTCCTGTAGGTCTTTAGTAAAAGCTAAGTGGCAACATGTGAAATTTCAAAAAGCAGGGGATATGTGTACTTGAGTATAGGTACAGCATTTACAAGAAGTTCATTCTGAAGTTGAGTTTGGTTCAACGCTTCTGTGAAGGCTGCTTGTTCGCTAAGAAAAATTTTAACTTTTTTAACATAGATGGCAAGTGAGTCTTACCTCGGCTATAATATGGATTTTCAGTTCTGTTGTGCAGGGTTGCAGTTTCATTTTCCTGGGGCCATCGCAAACACTTATGCTTCAGGTTGCCCATGAAGAGCCCCATCCCAATTAGAGAAAATACACTCAGAAAAAACAGAGTTAGGGAAATAACACCAGTAAGTTTCTTCAAGCAGTGGATGAGGATCCCTACGAAAGACTTCAGACCTAAAAAGAGAAAGGTTTGTTTTTGATAAAGTAAAATACCCTAGGTAAGCAGCTGTTAGCACAATTCCTCCATGGCAAATGCATACTCCATTGAGATCAACAGCTTTGTGTTTCATAATCTACATCATCCATTATCTAGATCTAATAAGTAAAATGAGTAGAAAATAAAATAAATAAAAATCTGAACTGTAAGGTTTCTATATTATTGCTAGCTTATTACATCTGTTAAAATAATTCAGGCACAAATTTTAAAATTAATTATTTGTTTTTCTTTACTATAAAGAACAAGACTTTTTTCGTGGTTACTGCTTTTCATACCAACCACCACTATTTATAAACATAAGTGTAGAGTTATAAATCAAAATAGGTTGCAAATGTTGTTGAAACAAGAAATAGTTTGAAATAACAGTATTCTATACTATTCTTTAATTAACTTTTTAAGAATTCAACTTTTGGAGCTAATTAAATAAAACATGAACAAATTTGAATTAAGAATGAGAATAACACACCATTGTGATATCTGTAGACTGTATTTACATTAGAACACTTACTAATTGAGAATTCAGCCTTAAAACTGGCTTTATTTAAGGAACTCATTTTTCTATTTATTAAATAAAACCTGTTCAAGAAACCTTTATGTACTGCTGGTGGGAATGTAAATTGGTGCAGCCATTGTAGAAAACAGGATGGAGGTTCCTCAAAAAATTAAAAATAGAACTACTATAAAATCCAGTAATTACACTGCTGGGTATTTATCCAAAGAAAACACGAATCCAAAAATATATATGCACCCCTGTGTTAGTTGCAGCATGATTTACAACAGCCAAGATATGGAAGCAACTTAAGTGTCCACTCATAGCTGAATGGATAAAGAGATGTCATTTACATATATAATGGGATATAATTCAGCCATAAAAAAGAATAAGATCTTGCCATTTGTGACAACATGGATGGATCTAGAGTATATTGTGCTAAGTGAAATAAGTCAAACAGAAAGAAAATGCCATATAATTTCACTTTATATGTGGAATCTAAAAAATAAACCAAATGAACAAATAAAAAGAGCATAAACGGAGTCATATATACAAAGAACAGACTGGTGGTTGCCAGAGGGGAGGCGGTGGGGGACATGGACAAAATGGGTGAAGGGGAGTGGGAGGTACAGACTTCCAGTTATGGAATGACTAAGTCACAGGATGAAAGGCATGGGGGATATATAGTCAGTGTGTTGTAAGAGACTTTTATGGTGAGAGTGGTAGCTACACTTGAGGTGAGCATGGCATAACAGACTGGTAGAATCACCACACTGTACACCTAAAATTAATGTAACATTGTGTGTCAACTGCACTTCAATTTTTTTTAAAAGCTCAATTCTGTAAACAAAAAAAAGAAACAAAAACAAAAATAATGTAATTGTACTTCATAGATAAAACCAGTATTAACCTTCCTTCCTCCCTCCCTCCCTCCGTTCCTTACTTTCTCCCTTCCTTTCTTCTCTTGTTTCCCTTGCTCTCTTGTTATTTGTTGGTCTGTTTATATTTGGGATCCTAATAACTGTTCAGCTTAACAATGGATACGAATGTACTAGCTCTGTGATATTATCAATATTACTATGTTTCTGTTTCATCTTTAAAATGTGGCTAATAATACCTGTTTCATATATTATTGTGAGAATTGGAAATCTATAATTTTTTTTTTTTGAGTTTTTGACTTTGTGGGGCCCAAACTCACAACCATGAGATCAAGACCTGTGGTGAGATCAAGAGTCAGATGTTTAACTGACTGAGCCACCCAGGTGCCCTGAAAATCTATTTTTTAGTGACTTCTTCAGATGATTGGATTTCTTGAGTGTATTAGGATAAGGTTGAAATAAAGTTATTCCTGTGGTTAAAGAAATGTGATATCTAGATTAAATATATAATTTTAATTGCTACCATATGGAAATACTTGTTTATAGCTTATTTTTGCCACTTGGGAGTTGTACTATTAATTTTATTTTGCTATATGCAAGCCTTTTTTTAAAAGTGTTATATTAGAAATAGAATTTCTGTATCATAATATATGTAAGTATTAATACATTTATGTTCAATTTGTTTTTAAGAGATGTTGAACCAATGTATAAACCAAATATATAAATACATAGTCAAGCTTTCACTAAAACTGGGGTGTTTAAAAAAATCTTTGCCAATTTATTAAAAGAAAAATGGGATCACTTTGCTTTAATGTAATTTCTGTGATTACTATAATGAACTTTCCAAAATATGTATTTTTTTAATTTTTTAATTTTATTATGTTATGTTAATCACCATACATTACATCATTAGTTTTTGATGTACTGTTCCATGATTCATTGTTTGTGTATAACACCCAGTGCTCCATTCAGTACGTGCCCTCTTTAATACCCACCAAAATATGTATATTTTATATACATATTTTCATTTGGCAACTCTCAAATGAGTTCTTTGGCAACTGTCATGAGTTCTTTGTATATTTTCTTTTTTTAATTGAATTAACATACAGTGTTTATATTAGTTTATTATAATTGTTCAATTTGTGTATTTTGCATTACATATTATTTTTCATGATTTACAGGAAAGGTAACATTCAAATCCTTATAATGGCTTGTCAGGAAACATAAATTCATGCAAAAGGGGAGCAGAGGTGACTTGGATGAATATGCCTGATTTATTTTCATTTTATTTTTAAAGATTTTATTTATTTATTTGACAGAGAGAGAGACAGCAAGAGAGGGAACACAAGCATGGAGAGCTGGAGAGGGAGAAGCAGGTTCCCCACTGAGCAGGGAGCCCGATGTGGGGCTTGATCCCAGGACGCTGGGATCATGACCTGAGCTGAAGGCAGACGCTGAATTCATCCAAATTAATTTAGGTTTTAATGTTAAAAATCACTAGATTTTTATAATTTTGGCATCTATTTCAAAGTTTTCTGAAACACAAATAAAATATGTTTCTAGTTTAGGCATGTCTGTTATTACTTCAGATTTATAATATTTGCATTCTGTTTTACATATCACTAACAACAGTTAATTTGAAATTCATTCTGTGTTGAAATGATTTCAGAGTTCACTGTGATTACTTCTGGTATTAAATCTTCCCATTGTTGAATGTTTTGTTTTCATACCAGTTATTCAGGAAAGATACATATATAAAATTTCAGAACTCTTGCATGACTGAGAATATCTTCCTATCAGCTTCACATATGGATGACAGACAGGTATAAAATGCTGGTGTCATAACCTTCCTGTTTACACTTCCTCCAAGCTCTGAAACTACACTGCCTATTCATGTTCAATATTATCAAGAGGTCTAAAAATAACCTTTCCATAGGCAATTTTTCATTGCTTTTTTCTTGTAGGATTTTTATAATACTTTTATTTCTTAGAAGTTTAAATTTAAAAAATGTTATAATGTCTAAGTATATCTTTTAGTTTTTTTATCTACTATAAAAATGAACCTTTTCCAGTTGTGAGAAAAATCTCAAGTTAAAATTTTTAAAAAATTTTCTAGTGTATTTTTGAATAATTTGTCTTTTACATTTATTCTGGTCTCATTTTTAGGGTCACCAACTATCCATAAGATGGAACTTAGTTTCCTCTTTTTCATTAACCCATCCATTTTTGGTTCTATTGTATTGATATAGAATTTCCCTCATTTTTCTTCACACAAGCAGTTTTGTTTTACCATACCATAATACTGTACAGACAATACCATATTTTAATGCTTCTATTACCATCAAATATTCACCAAAAAATTCTAATTTTTTAAAAGATTTATGTATTTATTTTAGAGAGAGAAAGAGAGAGAGCAGGAGTGGGAGGGGCAGAGGGAGAGAGAGAATCTCAAATAGACTTCCCGCTGAGTACAGAAACCATGACCTACAGATCACGACCTGAGCCGAAGCCAAGAGTCGGACTCTTAACTGACTGCGCCACCTAGGCGCCCTGGGTATTATAATTTTTATCATTTTTTTGTCTGATAGGTGTTTTTGTCTATTTTATTATAGCATTTTCCTCTTTTGCTTAAGTCTAGGTTTTCTTCTGAAGGCACTACAAAAGGGGCGCCTGGGTGGCTCAATCAGTTAAGCATGGACTCTTGGTTTCTGCTCAGGTCATGATCTCATGGTCATGATCTCAGGGTCATGGGATCAAGCCCCGTGTGGAGCTCAGTGCAGAGTCTGCATGAGATTCTTTCCCCCTCTGCTCCTCCCCGCTTGTGCCGTCTCTTAAATAAATAAATAAATAAATAAATAAATAAATAAAATCTTGAAGGCACTACGAAAAAGATGACTTCTTATGCTTGCCCCTATTCCTTAGGGCATAGTTTTTATTTTTTTATTTTTATTTTTTATTTTTTTTTAAAGATTTTATTTATTTATTTGCACAGAGAGAGAGATAGCGAGAGCAGGAACACAAGCAGGGGGAGTGGGAGAGGGAGAAGCAGGCTTCCCGCCGAATAGGGAGCCCGATGTGGGACTCGATCCCAGGACCCTGGGATCATGACCTGAGCCGAAGGCAGACGCTTAACGACTGAGCCACCCAGGTGCCCAGGGCATAGTTTTTAAAGAAAAAAGAGGATTATTTTTATTTTCTTAAATAGTATGTTACCCTTTTGGTACTGCAAAGTACTTTCATATGTTCTATATTGCTGGTATGTCCATTGATTATTTTCTCCCTTGAAAAAATAGCAATTTCTATCAGGCTGTGTGTTTCCAACTCCACTAAGACATGTTCTTCTTGTATTGACTTGGATTCACCTGATTTGTTCTATAATCTTCACATCTGAGCCTAGGATGAAGACACAGGTGATACAATTTTATGTTCTAGTAATTTGTGGAGAGTAGTAAGGGAAGTAGAACTGTGGGAATTCCTATCACTGCAACTCTTCTCATTGGTACTTTCTTCACTGGGTTTGGTGAAGCTGCCATGCACAGACCATTGTTGTTAAACAGCTTTATTGAGCTATAATTCATAAATCATACAATTCACACATTTAATGTGTACAATTCAGTGTTTTAATATATCCACAGGGCTATGTACCATCCATCGTCCAATCTTTTTACTGTTTTGCCTAGGCTAGACTCCAAGTACATGGTATGCATATATCTGGCCTTCTTCATGGTGTTGCAGTGGACAAAAATTGCCTGTAGATCTCATTTATGGTATTATCACACTTGCCTCTGGGTTTATTGGCCCACCTATTTCATGCTTCTAACTCAGCAGCCAAAACACTGAGTGTAGTTCTTTCATATCGGATTGTTTTTAATCCATTCTTAACACAAATTAGAAGGTGTTGGTGGGCTTCTCTAGGATATCTTCAGGAATGGGAACTATAAATTAGTCCTCAGCATCTTCTGTCAGTGTGGTCACAGCTCTACCTTATTTAGCAGAACCTCCTTTAACTCTGTGGCATGTGGAATGCACCCTATCCAAGCACTCAGAGCAAAATGGAATTTATCTTATTTTATATTACTTTGTTCATTTCAACTGGTTTTTAGAAGCAGTGAAGAAAAGAAGGCATATTAGGTATCTGTCTAGATTGCTATCTCTCTCAGAAGTCTAAGGACAATTTTATAAGTTCATATTTAAGATGGAAGGATAAATAAGAAAAAATAGAATATATTTTGATTAATCTCTATATTTTATCATTAAGTATTGAACCCATCTCAAATAAATAACAGTCAAATGTGATTTTTTTTTTTTTTGCTTTCCTGGAGTGACTGAAATAAACTTATAGATCAGATAATTCGCTGACTTCAAAGATGAAACATTGTTCAATTTAGTATTTCTCCAAGCAATTACAGGGGAGTTCAAAAGAATACAGGGTAGTACATAAATCAAAATGAAGACAAGAACTAAATGCCATTTCTTACCTTGGTTTAGGGGAATAATTTTCAAAATTCTCAAATTTCTTGAAATTCTAAGTATTGTAATGGAGTTGAGAGCTAAGTATCTTGTTATGTGCCTGTGGAATTAAATTAGAGTTATTTAAAAGTCATACTGAGTCCATGCTGCTTATCATTGACTTTTTATACTATTTAAACTTATTTTTAAAACCACATAACCAAACGTTTCCCTTGCTCTCATTGTTCCATTTTGCAAATACTTGCCTTATTGATTGGAAGACAAAGATTTTTACAGTGCAAGGTAGCCAGGTAAATATTAATCCACAAATTATGATAGTTTATAAAAGCTTGACACTGTGATTAGTCATAATTCTATACCAGGCACCCTATATTATGTTCATAAATATTTTGTTATTTAATCACTGAAGAGGTAGTTAAAATAGGAAAAATCTATAGTTTTTTAAGTAATGAGATTTAAGTACTTAAGCTTCTGATGATGGTCATGGTGAGGATGATCTTGATGGTAATGACGACGGTGATGATAGCCAAAGGCAGGGTGTATAGTGGTTAAGGGCACAGCCTGTAACCAGAGTGCTTATGTAGAAATCCAGGCTCCCAAGTTACTAGCTGTGTGCATGGAAAAATGACTGATTCCTTCTTGCCTCAGTTTCTTCAAAATTAAAGTGGGGATAATAATTCCTAATTCTGAGGCTTTTTGTCGGGATTAAACAAGCTCATACATGTAAAGTGCATAGCTTAGCACCTGGCATACAGGGCTAAGTAGTAGCTGTGTTAGCTAAGTATTATCTATCAGTACTGGCAACAGCAAAATAATGGTAGTAATCAAAGTAGTAGTGATAATAATTTCAATGATATTAGCTACTATTTTTTATTGCTTACAACATGGCAGACACTGATTATGCGCTTTATGAAGTCTATTTGTTGTTTTAAAAAATCAACTCCAAACTTAAAAATGAATATCATTTTAAATTATATTTAACAGGAGTTTGGTGCCAGTGATCATTTCCTTAGCCATAAAACAGAGCACACTAAATAGAATCATTGAAAAAATACTCATGTAAATCATTAGAATTTAATGTAACACTCTCGAAAATGTGTGTGGGTGTGTTTAAGATATTTTATTCTGATATCTAGTGTTTACTGGTCTTAAGCAATGTAGCTAAATAAAATGTAGGTTGGAGATGAAATCAAACATGTTAGGATCTTCTTGTAAGTCCCCAAGAGATTTTCTATGCACTGAAAATAATCACTTAAAATCCTAAAATTCAACCTCTGTTGTTTTGCTTCAGATAGAAAACAGATAATATCCCATTCCTTTCATTTTTATTGCGTATTCTGAGAGCTAGTTCAGTTGGAGCTGCCTGAGAGTCATTATGGCTATGATTTATGAAATATTTTTTTGTTCAGAGAATGTTTGCAAGCAGAAAACTTTGTAAATCTTAATGTTTCTTTATGAAAAGTATTTACTTAGCAAGGTATTAAGCTGTTTGTAATTTGAAGAAATACTCACTCAAACAAAGTTACACTGAAATCGAGCCAGTTCCATGGATCACCAAAGAAATAAAAATGTTCTACCCAGATGCCTCTTGCAATGAGTTTTGTAAGTATTTCAAATGTGTAAATTCCAAGCAAAGTATCCCTGCAGAAAATTTTTCATATAAATGTTAAAAGTGAGAATAATGCATTGTCAGAAATAATAGGTCTATGGTAACCGTTTGGCAACCAACCAAACAACCAATCAACCAATCCACCAACCAACTAGACAACAAAAAGTCTATGCTCCTTGAACCATAGGCTAGGGCTTTTAGGGTGGGCTATGTCTTACAGCATTAACCATGAAATTTGACTATCAATTTTTTTCAACAAGCCCTAGCTAGAGTTATAATCTTCACATATATTTTGGTAAATAATGAAAATACAAAATGTCAAATTTATTCCACATTGGAAATCACACAATAATTAACTGAATTACAAGAGTATGAAAGAACTAATTTTATTATATGCATATATAAGAATTTTGTGGTGAATCAGTTTTATGTTTACCTTCCAAAATTAACTAGTTTTAAGAATTGAATAAAAGCTTAAGATGTAGCATCAAGAAAGGCTTCTTCTTGGGGCACCTGGGTGGCTCAGTCGGTTAAGGATCTGTCTTTGGCTCAGGTCAAGATCCCAGTGTCCTGGAATGGAGCCTCACATTGGGCTCCCTGCTCAGCAGGAGAGTCTACTTCTCCACTTCTCCACTTCTCTACCCCTAACCCCCGCTCATGCTCACCCTCTCTCTCAAATAAAAAAATAAAATTAAAAAAAAAAAAAAAGAAAGGCTTCTTCTCTAGAACTTTTAATGGACCTTTCCATCATTGCAGTCTAATGCAAGCCAAACTATTCACATCATTCAAGAAAGAGAAGAGAAATAGAACAGAAAGGAAGAAATAGAAATAACTTTCTTAGAATGGAAAGGAATAAATGTTATTTGAGTTTAAAGCAAATCAGGTGTGGAATGTCAATAGTAAAGAAAATCTGAGGCACTGAAATAAAATATTAATCATTACTAATTAACTTTACAATAAAACCTCATTTGTATGATAGATAGACATAAACATATAGCTAAGTGTTCAAACATTTATATCATGTTGACTTAACATGTTGGGAAATAGCAGCATTTAAAGTCCAACTAAGAATAATGAAAGGGCAGAAAAACATTAAAATTTATTAACTGATATATATGTGTATTTGGTTTTACTTGGAAAATTCATTAGTTGTGCTATATATATAAAGATTATATTATGCACAATGAGTTTATATTACAATGAATATTATACATTAATTATAAATAGTAAATTGTAAAATGTTAAATATATAGTATATAATGTACTATAATGCAGTATGTTAAATATAAGATATAATCATATATGAGATAATGTATAATAAAATTATTTGACTTACTGTAATATTGGGCCCCATTTTGGCATCTCAGTCACGGACATAAATATGCAGTCAGTCAGGACACTAATTAAAATGAATAGTCGGAAAAAGGTAGGTTACAGTCAAGGAATAATGGATAAAAATAATATTGGAAATATGTGTTTCTATATCATGTTCATATGTATATACATGAGATAAAATAGCTTTTTAAATGTCAAAAAGAATACTATTCATATTGAAAATCAAGGAGGATTAAGATTTGTTAATATTTACTACTGCTGTGTGTACTTGAAAATAATTTTTAAATGTATTTTCAAATATGGAACACTTGGTGCAGTTATAATCCAGTTTCCAATATGACCTAAAATGAGATATCAATTCAAAAAAGAAAAAGACTGCAGCAATATTTGAATAGAATAGTTGCATTTGTTATTAATACAGTCTAAAGCCAATAGAAAAGGATATGGATGTACCAAAATCTTAATAGCTGTTCTTCTAGTTGAACTGAAAGGAGAAAATGTACACCACGTGGCATTGAATCTGAAGATTGTTCTACTTTTATTTAATACCATGAAAGTCTGTAAAATGAAAAAAGAACATCAAGTAAAATTACAAGTAGGAACTATAATCTCATCCATTATGCAACATATTGCCAATGATCATTTCAGTTGTGAATTCTAACAGTTACACTTTTCTTATATTTTGATATTGTTTTACAGACTAAATCAAATGGAAAGATTTCTTCTTTTAAACATTTTCATTGATATTTAGGATTATCTACCACCTTTTTTTTTTTTTGCCAGTGTTCTAACAAAGCCATTTGCCACACTCCAGTCCTCAAGTCTTCTTGCAGAACTAATGTAATAGGAAGAAATCATTATCCTAAAGGCTCATGAAGATGCATTTAAAGAAACTCAAATTTAATGAATATAAAAAAAGGTTAATTTTATTTCAAAGCAAATAAGGCATGCAATTACAATAGTAAAAATGACCCAATTCACTAAGATATTTTATTAATCACTAGTAAGTATCTATGGTATAAAACCCCACTTGTATGTTATCATTGACATAAACATACCTAAAGCAGAAAGTTACATCATGTAAAAGTAATATACTGGGATATAGAAGCGTTAAATCCAGAAATAATGAAAGATCAGAAATATCCTAAAACTGAGTTATATATGTATATGTGTGCGTATATATATGTGCATCTATTATAGATACACGTGAAAGTGTCTACCTATGTGTGTATGTCTTTGTGTGTGTGCATATATATCACATAGACACTTTTACTGTATATGCATATCCACTTGGAAAATTCATTTATGATGGAGTAAAAATACATTATATATAATGATATTATACCCATTATAATATAATATAGTATATAATACATAGTATACAATGTAATATGATACAATATAATATACCAAATGATATATATAAATATAATCTATTACATACGTAAGTATCATATTGTATGTTATATATAATTATATATTAGAGGTATCTATGGTGAATGTATATTGGCATTTATATTTGTGTCTATATATATAAATATATTAGTGAGGACAAATATATATGCATTGATATTTTATGAATACATGTTCTAAATGGAAACCAACTGTGTTATAATTCTCCTTAATAAAACACTTTTCCAATATACAGTCTGTGGACATTTTGGCATGTATTGTAGTTATTTTCCCTCTTTCCATTTCAAAAGCAAAGACAAAATAAAAGGGCTCCCCAAATTCTGATTATTTAAAATGTGCTTTCTGTTATTTTCCAGAACAATCTCAAAATTCATACAAGAGGTAATATATGTGTGGGGCACTGGGGTGGTGCAGTTGGTTAGGCATCTGACTCTTGATTTTGGCTCAGGTCCTGATCTCAGGGTTGTGAGATCGAGCCCAGGGTCAGGCTCTGCACTCAGCATGGAGTCTGCTTAAGACTCTCTGTGCTCCTCCCCACCACGCTCTTGCACTCTCTCTCTCTCTGAAATAAATAAATAAATAATAAAAAAGAGGTAATATATGTGCAATCAACTAGCTTATGTTATTGTGAAGGAATAATTCCAGACATAACAATTTTCCAGTTAATGTTTGAGTGCCAAAATTATTTAATTTTAGGATTATTTATTGGTATGCCATCCTTAACAGAATAAACTGAATGTAATTCACATTTTTAATACTTTGTGTCATTATTAATAATAACACTTTTTATACAAACTATCCTTACAATTTTTGGCTTGTTTTATTTTTCAAAATCTTTAGTTTTATCTTCAATAACAAACTTAGATTTGCCTACCATATCTATATATACTACAAAGAACTCAGAACTCTGCCAGAGTAGAGTTACTTCTAAGGTTATTATGTGAAGTCAACTGTTAGGACTTAAGCATAGCAAAAGTAAAAACAGAGATAATTGAGATGAAGAGTTACATTTTCACTAAAATGTTCTGAAGATTTTACAGATGTTTTATAGGTAATGTTACATAATGCCCATGGAAGCTATGAGAGCTACTGGAGTCTTTGTTAATATGTAAATTTACAATGCCAATACTCTTCCACCACGCAAAATATTTGAAAGAGTTGTGTTTATGCAAAATCATCATGTTGCCTTCCATCCAGAGACTTTGGTTCAATTCCATTTTGCCCATTTGGTAATATCACTGAATGCTTTACAAGAATATCAAATTACATTTGTCCAAAACAGAACTAATCCTCCTATCCCCCAAGCTTAATCTTTTTTAGAATTATTTCTGTTTTTTAAGTAGCAGTACCATTATTCCAAGCTGGAAATTTTGGCATTATTAGTCTGTCTTCAAATCCTGTTGTTTCTTCTCAGGTTTGTTACATTTTTCCCTCCTCTGAAACCTTCCTATAATCCAGGCCTCTTGACTTCAGGCCTGGATTACCCTCTTTCCTATATCATCTTTCTGACTCTATCTCTTTTATGCAATAGTAATTTAGAGGTCTTCAGATTAAACTTACTTAAACATTGCATTCATCACATCAGTTCTTTGGCCATCACATTAAATCCATGTTGACATCTTCATTTCCTCATTCCTTTATTTCCCACAACTTGCAATAGGGGTTGAGTTCTATCATCACCCTGTTTCTTCCCTATTCCAATTAATATCAAGATCTTCCCTTTGTACTGTTAAAATGTGATGTGCTCTCCAAGCTGTAATTCAAATTCTTTTTCTTAAGGAAGACTCTTCCAGCTTTGTTAGCCCACACAGATCTTTGCCTTTACTAAGCATGATTATTCTTATTTTTATCATTTTTGTGCTTGTTTTTGGATTGTTCAAATATTTAGTTGGCTCCTCAAGTCATTCCAGGGATAAGACAGGATGTGAATGTATGAATTAATAAAAATGGTAAATAAAATATAGATTGGTTTTATTTTCCCAACTACTGAACAAGCTTATTCAGTTGAACATTTAAAATTATTGTACATATTATAAAAATTTTATATTATAGTTATTTTAAAATCAATAACCTTAAGTAGCCAATCATCATGCTCCCATAAAACAAGTCATTTACATTAGGGCATAACAGTATAACCTATTAAAAGTAGAGTAACTCCCAACAAACTAACCTACCAGGCAAGCAATCAGTTTTGATAAAAATCCCAAATATTTGTGAAATTTCTTATCCAGTTTTTTATAACTTAAAATAACTCTTTTTTTTTTTTTTAAAGATTTTATTTATTTATTTGAGAGAGAGAAAATGAGAGAGAGTGAGTACATGAGAGGGGGGAGGGTCAGAGGGAGAAGCAGACTCCCTGCTGAGCAGGGAGCCCGATGCGGGACTCGATCCAGGGACTCCAGGATCATCACCTGAGCCGAAGGCAGTCGCTTAACCAACTGAGCCACCCAGGCGCCCTAAAATAACTCTTTGACTTATTCTTCATTCTTTTTAAATCCTATATCAATTAGACTTTTTGCACATCTGAAAAAAAATAATGAAAATGTAGTCACAATTAGTTCAATTAATCCTTACATTTTTATTCTTATAGTATGGGTCCGCATCTTCCAAGGGCTCCAACAGCATTCCTCGAGGGAGATTCCCATAAACAAATGGAAGCTCTTTTCCAACTTCCAAGTCAGTGTTTGGCTTTAAATCTCTTTGTTTCTCACTGTGCTTTTTAGCAATATGCTGTGTCATAAGTTCAAGAGACTCTCTGGTGAAGGGGACAAGGCCCTTTGGTTCTGGGGAAGCCATTTCCAATTTTGTACCTGCAAGAAATTTATTTTCTTCAGTTCTATATAAAATTTGGGTATATAAAGAAAAATTTTAAATTACAAATGGTTAGGATATGATTAAAAGAGAACAGCAAACTGAATACATGTATTCAAAGAAAATTCCTCAGTTTTGTAGATATATGAGTTGTTAAGCTAGGTTTTGTTGTACTTGATACTATACTTGTTTGTAAGTTCATGAGTGACCAGTCCTACTTCATTTACTCATCCACTGAATTCTCTTTGTTTTATTGAAATCTTCTTATCAGTTTCTCCCTCATAATAAAAGAGTTCTAAAGCTCTAGAGATTTTGGGGGACCAAACCTAATTTTTTGTCTCTCAGCTATATTTAACCATTAACTAAACTTTTCTTCTTTAAACTCATTTTCATTGGCTTTAGGCCCCATTCTTCTGTGTCTCCTCTTATAGCTCTGATTACTTCCTTCACTCAGTTCTTTCTCCCAAATTTTAATTTTGATATCCTTTAAAATTCTGCCTTTCTTTTCTGTTATATCCATGTTTTTGGTGAATACATAGGCAAACACTGAATTTCAATTACTGTACATGGATATTTACCAAGTCCATTTCCCAAAACACTCTCTTCCCCTCAATTATCCATGTGACAATTACACCAATAATAGCAATTTAACAAGTGAAAACAAAATTCATTGTTTTCCTGAATGACTAGAATTGTTCTTTAACCTTTTAGCCATAGTAAAAACAAACACACATACAAATACACAAACTTAATACCTTGAAAATTATTCATGACATTTTTGTTTGTCATCAATTCCTCTGCACAAAATAATTTTCTTACAATTATTTTCAATTATGTATTTAAATATTATCCATTGTTTACATATCTATGTCAAGGTAGACATCTTTATAATTCTATATCTGGATTGTGCTAGTAGTCTCTACAGGTTTCTCTCAGTTCTAAGGCTTTGCCTATTTCAAGTCATCCTAAAGGCCACTGAAGTTAGTTTTCATTAAATATAATTTCATGCATCAATTCCCCATTCATGAACTTCATTTTATTCTCTCACATAAAAATATGTTCTTTTGCTGATTTTCTCCATCCTATTTCCTATTGAACACACCTCACATATCATACTTTATTGGGGGAAGTCAAAACGCTTTGAATCAGTACAATTTATAAATACAAGCTACGGATAACTGATGTTTGCTCTTACATATAAAATCTTCCTTTAAAATATTTAATAAGCTTTCAAAATTGTATTCCTTACATGGAATTCCTTAAATACATATTAAATAGTTTCTTAATGACTCATGGTTATAGACTAATATAAATAAAAAAAAATCATGAACCTTGGAATTAAATAGACCTACATTCAAATCCTAAATTCTGTCATTAATGTTCTTAGTGGTCTCAGTAAAATTACTTAACGTTCTTGAACCTGTCAGTCAAAAATTGGGATTCCTTCTCAGGTTAAAGAAGGATAAAATAGAATAATATGGGTGAAAATGCCACGTACAGTGATTGGCACACAATAGGTGGGAAGTAAATGTGAATTTTCAATTGTGATAAGATTTTATATCTTAGAATAATGGGCCAAATCTAATAGAATAAGATATAGCAGGAATACATGTGAGGTTTTGAAATTTGAACCAAAACAACCTATCTGTACAAGTTCAATAGATATGTTTTTGCAGAGAAAATTGCCAAGGGATTTTACTTAATAATAATCGCAATATAAATCAATACCGGTTTGTTTCTGTCAAAAAAACCTAATATAACTTTTGTCTGTTTTGGAGGAGGCAGTCTCTATTTTGCTGCGTTCCATAACCACACCCGAGAGGCCTGTATGTAAACTGAAGGGTCTTCAAACGGGATCAGAATGTTGATTAGACTCAAATCACACCATCTATAGACCAGTTAAAAGAGTGAAGGCTATGTTAGTTGAAAGCAGAAAAGACTCAAGTGGAACATTATCGATTCCAAGTATCTCAATGATTCCCACATAGAAGAGAAATTAGATTCAAGTATTATTAAAAAAAAAGAAAAGATGAACTAGGATCATTGAGCTGAAGCAGAATACATTTGGCTTAAAATAATAAAGTATTTTTTAAATAGCTGTCAAGACATAGAATAGGACGATTTGGACATTAATCCTTCCTTATAACTAGCAATATGAAAGCATGCACTTCTTGACAGTTGGGTAGAATAATTTAAATGGGTCCAAATATTGATTGGTTGCAACCTTATAATTTTAGAACTTTCCAACCTTAAAATCTTTGGATTGAATTTTCAGAGTACCACATGACCTAAAAGTCTGGGCTAACTATTAGCTAAACTGAACCTATGCAGCATTGAATTAACAAAATCAAAAGCATCTTTTTTCTTTTCAGATTACAATAAAAGTACTTCTTATATCTTATATTTTTAGGATCCACTGTAACTGCTAACAAATATTATTAAGCTTATATATGTAAAGAATATTGTCCCTAAAAGTAGATACAAAGGGAGGTTCAAACTTATTGCAAAGACACTATTATTAATGAAAATATTTTTGAACACTTTCCATTGAAACCTCAAAATTAAATTTGCAAGCCAGCCTTTTTTTTAAGCTTATTTATTAAAGTAATCTCTATGCCCAACGTTGGGCTTGAACTCACAACCCCAAAATCAAGAGCTTCACGCTCCACTGACTGAGCCAGCCAGGTGCCCCTGCAAGCCAGTCTTCTTATTCCATTGTACAAATATAATCTTTTTTTCTCCTGTTATCACCTCATACATAGCAAAACAATCTTTGGTTCCTTATTCTGTCACCTACTAGCTATGAGACCTTGATAACGTAGCCTGTCATACTTTCTTCATATGTAAACTTTGGGATCCCTTATGTATCTCACAAGGTCATAAATATTAAACCAGACCGTATACAGAAAGCCTGGGCCACAGTACTGACTTTGCCAATGTTAATTCTCTCTCCCAACTCAGTCAGTTATCCCAGAAGCCATCTCTAGTAATGATTTTAAGGTTGAATGAAACCACTCTGGGTTGTTGACTAGGTGAATGAATAGACAGTGGGCATTCTCTTCTATGGTATGACGGAGAAAGGCAAGCATTTATCAAATGGAACTGGCTTGCATCCTACTTTTAGATGGCTAAGTGCAGACTTTAAATTATTGATCATTACATCATAATTCAGTGAAAGCATTTCTGTGGGGAATTTATAAAATATGGTCAGGCAGTATGCTTTCCAGTGAGTGATCTTAATATAATGCTAAAGCCTGAAAAATATAGAAAGATTAATAGTTAATCTGTCCATTAGAATGTCTTTCTAAAAAACTGAATAGCTAAAGTAAGCTTTTGGCAAAAATTGTATCAAAGTCAACTCGGACTTGGCTTCTAACAAGTTCCAGTTGTACTGATATTTTATATTGTTGATTAAAAAGCAAGCCAATTCTCTTGGACATCAGTTGAAAGTCGCACAGCCAGCATCAGTATGGAGGAAAGAGATGCATTCTTTTGAAAAATATTCTCCTTAAAACAAATTTCAAACATATGAAGTAAGTCAATATTTGTCATAATAATAATGGCAACTTCACTTATAGTTACAATTACTGAGTGGCTACCATTGGAGAGGCACTGAACTAGATGCTTTTAGTTCTATGATCTCATAGTCTCACATATCCTTGTGGTCACCATTCTACCAGTGAGGGAGCAGAGATTGATGAGTTTCATGATTTCTCCATCACTGTATAGCTAGTTAGGTGGTAAAGGGAGATGCTAACTCAGGTATGTCTAAATCTAAATTTGGGCATCTTTAAACTACACCACAAAAAAGCTATAAATTTTCAGACAAGTGTAAACAATCGATACCTCTGTGTAGCTACCTTAGACATATCCAAAAACCAATGGGCTTACTGGGATAATTTGTTTCACTGACTAACTGACCAGTTGATGTCATGTGAGACTGTCTGGAAATTTTCTTTTTTGTAAATGTCAAAGTCAAATATTTTGGAAAATTTTGTAAAATTGAAGGTGAGCTAGCATAGTGGACATTAATTTGGAAGGGAGGAGGTGCTGCTTAGCATGTGATCTTCTACATAGATTTAGAAAATTTGTTATTGTATGAATCATGGTGGGAGACCTCCTACAACAGAAAGTGGAAAGGACCAGATAATGTAGATAATGACTTTTCCAGGGTCTCATGGATCTAAGGAATGACAACATGACCTTGCCAAGCCAATCAAATGCATCAGCTCAAGATTTCTAATTTTGATTTAATGACACAAAATAAAAGAGGCAGTGAAGAATCCCTTTTTTGCAAGAGAGGCAGAAATTTCAGCAGAAACTTTCAGCAGTTTTGGGGGTGATAGTAGCAAAAGAGGCAGTATCAGTGACCAGTGCTGTCTTTTTGGTTGTCTGAGCAGAGGTGTTCTGACGCCCACTGGCCTGGTTCTGCCTTATGATGTTGGCTGTGATCTTGGCTCTGACTTAGTATACTCTGCCTATGCCCCCTCCCCCTATTTTCTTTTGTAGATACCCAGATTTAGTATTACTGAGATTAAGTTTATTTTCCCCAGACTAATTTTGTTATTGTCATTAAGCATAATTTGAAATATTAGTATAATATAGAATCTACATAAAAACTAAATAGTTTGCTTCAAACAAGAATGGAAAAATAGAGGTTATTAAATAACTGATACAGGGAACTTCGTGGAAAATGTTTTTTTCCCCCATTATTTTCACAATTAGGGTGAGCATTCTCTTTCTGTTAGTCATTTTAAATCAAATTTAGAACTTACTTTCCATAAAGCTTTTGGAGCATGAAAGAGTGTGCAAATGAATTTGGTTTTCATTACAGGCATTTTGAAGTTCAGGCATTCTCTGCCTTCTGGTTATGCTGATGGTGTGGGTTTTGTGTAGTTTTGTTTTTCTTTTATCCTGTATTATTTGGGGAGTATATATGGGGAAGTTCAGAATTGGGCAGTGTCCATTATCCTTGTTCCATATACTTCTTATAGCCAAATAAAACTTAGATGGTTCAGTGATTTAAATGAAAAATAAGTTTAAAAAAATCTAAACAATGAGGGGTGCCTGGGTGTCTTAAGGGTCTGCCTTTGGCTCAGGTCATGGTCCCGGGGTCCTGGGATCAAGCCCCACATCGGGCTCCCTGCTCGGCAGGAAGCCTGCTTCTCCCTCTCCCACTCCCCCTGCTTGTGTTCCCTCTTTCGCTGTGTCTCTATCTGTCAAATAAATAAATAAAATCTTTTTTAAAAAATCTAAACAATGAAAGTTATAAAAAGAAAACTTAAGTGAACATATTTATAATAATTTAAAAAAGGAAGTCCTAATTTAATGAAGCAAACTACTGGCTAAGATTTGGGGAAATAAGCACTCTAATATGGTAGTGTTAATAGTACAACTTTTCTAGAAGGAAATCTGGAGCTAGTTATCTAAATTAAAATGTATATACCTCATCCTAGCAATTTGAGTAATAGAAATTTATTTCATTGGGGGATGGCTGGGTGGCTTAGTCAGTTAAGTATCTGCCTTCAGCTCAGGTCATGATCCCAGGGTCCTGGGAAGGAGTCCTGTATCAGGCTCCTTGCTCAATGGGGAGCCTGCTTCTCTCTCTGCCTGCCATTCCCCCTGCTTGTGCTCTCTCTCTCTCTGACGAATAAATAAATAAAATCTTTAAAAATAAATAAATAAAGCAGTATTTTCTAGAGAACGTATTTAAAAAAAAGGAATTTACTTCATTGGTAGACCTCAAACCAATTTCTATGAATAAGATTGCTCAGAGTAGTATTTTGATAGCTAAGAATAAAGCAGTCAACATGATCTCAGGTGCAGCTACTAAAATATATTTATACACACACACACACACATATATATATATATCTGGATCATATGACTTACTGTCATACCATATAAGGTATATGGAATATGGAAGAAGTACCAGTTTAGATTAGGGATAAGAGAGGTAATGTTTTGTATTTTTGGGGTTTGAGGTGTATCTGAAATATCCAAAATCAAGAATTCAGATATTAACTAGAAATTTGGATCTGGAGCTTAATAAAGACAAAATGTATATGTGTGTGTATATATTTTATGTACACACATAAATATATGTGTATATATTAGTATACATATACATATATATACCAAATATGGTCATATGGTTATATAGATATATAAATAGTTGAAATCAAAAAAGTATAATAGATTATGTATACTAGCAAATGTGAAATTCTTTATAGAATGATATTAAGAACAGCCCATTGAAAAGCATCTACCTATCATTTAACATTTGTGATTTTAAAAAAGTTTATAAAGCAAGTGGTTATATGTATCACTACTAATAAGTGTTTTAAATCAAATGGATAAAAAATAAGAGATATCATAGTCGAAATATTGAAAGCACTTAAAGAAAAGTGGCATACATTAGGAAACAATAATAAGATGATTACTGGCTTCTCATCACAAAAATACAGAAACCAGAAGACTGTGTAATAATGTTTTTAAAGTGTTGAAAGAAAAAAAGGTAAATCTAGAATTCCACATAAAGCAAAAGTATCTTCCAATAATGAAGACAAAGATATTCTTAGATGTTTCAGATGGAAATTTAGATCTTCAAGAAGAAATGAAGAGCAAGAGAATTGGTAAACATGTGGGAAAATATAAAAAATATAAAGCATAATTATATTCAAGAGAATAGACAGAAAAATAAAAACTGTGGCATATTATATAATAGAACACAACCCCAGCAATAAAAACAAATGAAGTAATGATAGACATACAGATGAGTAAGTGCCAAACATTACACTGAGTGAAAGAAGCCTTCCAGCAAGTATCACAAACTACATGATCCACTTTATATGAGGTGCTAGAACAGACAAAACTAATCTCTAGGTGTGGAACAGGAATTTAGTGGGAAGGATGATATACTTTCTGGGGTGATAATAACGTTCAACAGCCTATTAGGACATCAGAGCACACAGGTGTACATGTTTGTGAACACTGACCAAATGATACCCTTAAAGTTTGTGCATTTTCCTTTGTTTTACCTTTAAAAAGCCCATAAACAGGGGCGCCTGGATGGCTCAGTCAGTTAAGCATCCAACTCTTGATTTCAACTCAGGTTGTGATCTCAGGGTTGTGAGAGGGAGCCCTGCATCGGGCTCTGGGATGGGCCTCGAGCCTGCTTAAGATTCTCTCTCTTTGTTTCCCCCTGCCCCCTTCCAAATAAATAAATAAGTAAAAATAAGAAAATAAAAGGCCTGTAAACAAATACTGAATTCTAGTTAAATGTATGAATTATGAAGTGTTTATGGTGAGGTCTGCTGGTATTTGCAACCTATTTTGAAAAGCAATATGGAAATATGAAGAACTGACAGGTGGTTTGAGGAATGCATAGATAGATAAATGATAAACTAAATATTATAAAATGACAACTGAAAACTCTAGGTTCTGAGTGTATGGGTGTTCATTACACAGTTCTGTCAATTTTTCTGTATGTTTAAAATATTTTTAGAATAAAAATTTGGAAAAAATGTTTGGTTCAGGAGCTAGATTATCTGAATTCAAACCTGGGCTTTAGCATTTTCTAACTATGACCTTGAGCAAAGTACTTAACCTCTCCATTCCTCAGTTTCCTAAACCATAAATGTGAATAGGAAGTGCTTACCTCACAGGGGAATGTGAGCATTGAGAGAGTTAATAAGTAAGTATAAAGCACCTAGAACAGTGTCTGCTGGTTACTACACAATAAATACTAGCTATTACTATTTTTAATCCTTTAAAGCATGGTAATTTTATTTTTAGCCATCTTTTTAATTGAAATTATGATATTATTTCATGGAATTTATAAAAAGAATGGGCAGAATGTTATTTAATTTCTTTTTTTAAAAGATTTAATTATCTTAGCGGGTAAGGCAGAGAGAGTCTCAAATTGACTCCACGCTGAGTGTGGAGCCTAATGCAGGGCTCGATCTCACGACCCTGAGATCATGACCTGAGCTAAAACCAAGAGTTGCTTAACTGTGCTACTCAGGTGCCCGTTATTTAATTTCTTATTGATAAATCAAAGTAATAATAATATTCAATTATAATAATTGCAATACTATGACATCCTTAAGTAATTTTTAAAACTCAAAGAGTTCTGCTTTTTACATTTTCTTCTGCTTTACTTATTTATATCTCTTTTATCATCAGACTTCTAGATTTTATTCCTGCTGCTTACAAGTTACTTGCTTCTATCTGCTTCCTCTTCTAACGATTGCCTCCAGCTTATTAGGTGTAAACATCATTATAATAAGCTAGAGATGACAACCAACCAAACTTTACAGTTCTGGTTCTTCATAAAACTTCTCCCTCCTCCCTATCCCTAAGTGTCATTATTTTCTTATCCTGAGATATAGCTGGAAGGGTTGAGATTGATGAAGATTGACTCTTGGATAAATAAGGCAGAACACACATCTCTTAAGATTCCTAGATTCCACTCAGCTTTAGGAGAAGCTGATGCTATTTCTTTTTATCATAAGTATAATCTAAATCATGTCTCAACTACTACCCAATGACTTAATGTCCCAAGGGTATAACTATTTCTATGTAAGTGGACAGATTGGAAGGCAGCTGGCCGGACAGACTTAACATAACATAAATAGCCTTCTAGTCCAGGAAGCAGACAAGCTCCAGTCTCCAAAACTGGCTCAGGCTTCATTCCATTTATTGCATAGCTAATTTATATTTCTGGATTCTTTGTGTATTTGCATCTCTTCACTCCAGTTGGTGATCACTTTGTTTTATTCCAACTATTTTTCTTGCCCCTGGAATTGTTTACTCTTTCCTGACTTAGATGACTTTTGATTTATAGCTCTGACCTTTACATTCTCTGTAATTGTGTTCTGCCCAGAGTTTAGTCAATTTCGGCTAAGGCTCCTCAATATGTGTGTCTGACCTAGTACTGACCTACTTTGGGTCCCAGTTCTGGGCTTTTGGGGGTTTCAGATTTCATGATTGCTCACTTCTATCCTTCCCTAGTTCCCCTGTCCTAACCCCTCTCAGACCCCTTGGAGCACATTATTGGAATATGTAATCTTGCAGAAAGAACTATGTTCTTATTTTCATTTATAATTCTATATTTTACCATTTTAATTTCAGATATATTTAATAATTGAGCTTCGATTTTTCTTTAAAAATTGTTTTTGCATTTTGATATGTCATTTATGGCAGTAAGTTTAACCATAGTGTTTGCTTTTGACATAATTTATTTAGCAATCATTTGTGGAATATATACTCATTAGGTGCCAAGCACTGTGCCAGACAGCAGCGCTGGAAATATTAATAAAATATAGTCACTGAATTTAAGGACAATGGGAGACAGACTTGTAAACAAATAAGAACCAAGTCATCTTGGTCATATCTGAAAACTAAGCTTCGGGGCGCCTGGGTGGCTCAGTCGTTAAGTGTCTGCCTTCGGCTCAGGTCATGATCCCAGGGTCCTGGGATCGAGCCCCGCATCGGGCTCCCTGCTGCGCGGGAAGCCTGCTTCTCCCTCTCCCATTCCCCCTGCTTGTGTTCTCTCTCTGGCTGTGGCTCTCTCTGTCAGATAAATAAATAAAATCTTAAAAAAAAAAAAAGAAAACTAAGCTTCAAGAGAAACAAAGACTGAAATTAAAATCATCTCCAACATGTCAAAATTTCCAATAATCTCAGAAAAATTAATGTCTCTCTTCTTGAGAGAGGAGCAGCCAGAATGCTTCAGAATGACACAGTCAATACACACAATAGAATTAGAAGTTCATAACCAGGGTCAGATAACAAAGTCTCTCTTTTTGCATCTGATTGCAAACTTAGGAAGAACAATGAACAGAAGGAAAAGTTAGTGGCAGTTGAAACACCAGGAATGGATGCAGCTGACTGGGAATAGGATCTCAGTGAGGGTCTCCTGCCTCACTAAGGAATGCCACTATATATAAAAGTGATAAAGACAATAGAAAGTGAGGTTGCCAGGAACACAAAAGTAAAGTTGATTCTGCCTTAAATATTCCTACTCGAATCTCCTAAGACAACAAAGGTTTTGATCCCTACCAATCAGTCTGTGAAAGGGGTCTAACCCAACATTCCAAACCCCTCAATGTCCCAAATTTCTCCAGATGTTCTCAAAACTTCTACTGCTTTGAGAAATTGACCTCTAGAATTTCTGAATTATCCCTTGTTACTCCAACAAAATGAGCAAGTTGTAAAGGAGCCAGGATCTTCCTAGAATTGTATTCATAGTGAACCCAATCTGTCAGATCCTTGACCAAAAATTTCTGACCAGAGGCCATGTTAGGGCTCAACAATTGAGAGAAAAGTACCCTTTGTTACTTCCCAGAGGAATGCAAAGGGGCTCTCTCATGCAACCAGATTCTATAACTTGCCTTCAATCCTCAAGTACTTGATGCAACTGGCTCCAAGATCTGACCCTGGTTTCTGTTTAAAAAAGTCCAAACTGGCACTCTCCCTGGAGCTTTTGGGGACATTCACAACTAGCTGACCTCCATGAGCATCCTCTTAACCTGCAGTGAAACTGTTAGATTTCCTTGAACCTTCATCGTTGCCCACCTTTTGAGCAGTAGAACTAAGCTCAGAGATCCACGAACTCTGCCCAAAATCTGTGACCAGATGGAAGAGTTCAAAACCAGTTGTCATGGAAGGCCAACCACAGACCTCTGGCACCTAGTTTGGCTCTGGGTTAGCTTGAGATGGGCACAGGACCTTGAACAATGTAGCAGACCGTGGGCAGCTGACTAGATGTGAATCCTGGGGCCTCTGAGAGGACAGAGAAGGTGAGAGGTGAGAGTTGTATGGAAAGAAAATCCTCTTAATGCAGCTGATTTGAATTATACCAGCTCTTGACTGCATATTGGAAATCTCCTGGTGCTAATATTGAAAATCTAGGAAGCAGCAGCCCAACCCAGACAGACAATATCAGCATATCTTGAGCTTGGGCCCCTTGAGATGAATCTAATGCAGCTTGCCAGACAGAAAGAGTCTTTTGGCAGATAGCCAGGCTTCATCCACCCACCTTTATAAAGCAAGCAGAGACATCATTACATTTTGGGGGATTGTTTTTTTCTTGTCTGAGCTCCTAACTATGAGAGATGAAGCTATACCAGAATTGCTAAGGCAAATACCTGCTTTAGGACATAACTTCTCCAGAAGATCCATATGTTTTTCACCTCTTTGGGTAGTTTTTTTTCCCTCAGCTCTAAAACAGTCCTCATTCTCTGGGTGTTTATTTGGCAATGATCTTACCAGATGTTGCCGTTTTGCCACAGAGGTCCTGGGGCAAAACAGCTCTAATGTTTGAAATCAAAGAAATGCAACTGGGACATCCACCTTATCCTATTGCTTCCAGTTCCATCCAAGATAATGAATCCATCTTTTTCTTCTACTCTTCCTCTTGTTTCCAATACATCTAATTTCATATTTAAGTAGCATGGCCAAAAGTCACAGTTTTGGAGGACAGTTTGGATTTATGCCTATTGTTGAGAACTAATTATTAATAACATTCTTTTTCCTTTTCAAAATCATCTTTAGCGGGATGATGAATGACGCAGCCATCCAAGCAGTGAGCCAACGTTCAGCCTCTTTAGCTGAGTTCCCAGGGAAGAGGCTACGTGGATAGAATTCTGTATCGGCAACTGCAGCTGCATCTTCTTAGAGATAATGAAGGACAGGGAAGAAAGAGGATTCCAGAAGTCAATGTTTTTCCTCTTTTCTATGTCATTCCCTCTTGCTTCCCCATCCCTTAGTTTGATTCCCAAAGTAGAGCCTGCCAATAATGCAGTCAGGCTGGGGAGACAGATTCCACACATGTAGGAAATGATTGCCCAGGACAGGCACAGCTCCCTTACCTTTCTCCCACTTTAGGGAATGGGAAACACTGCATCTAAATAATCAACCTTTATGCTTTCTGGGAAGCTGGAGTTGATCCTAGGATGAGCTAGAGTAGCTTTGCCAAAGAGAATTATGAGATGTTCTACTGTATACCAGATAATATATATTTATTCTCCTAATGTATTTTCTAAAAAGATTTATAGTAGCTTACAAGGGTGTAGATCAGATAGCAAGATAATATAAATTAAGAAAAATGAAGCAAAAATAAAAATAAGACAGTGGATCCACAGAATAAGGATAATATCCCAAATGCCAATTTCACTCTGACATAGAATAGGAGATAAGAGTAAAAAGACTTCTCACTTAGTTTCCAAAGTATTTTCTCTATCAGACATGGACAATGCATCAAGCCTATTGCACCAATGACATTCAGATAACTTTTAAAAAAAAGTAATGATAGTAATGACAAGGCTGATAAACAAATTAACTAGAGACTGGAAGGTACTACATGCATAAGTGAAGGAGACAGAGTTAATGTGATCATTAAACTGAATCTATAGTGTTGAGAGTGTAGGAAACATACCAGCTTCAGTGAAGTGACCAATTTAGATTGACATTTTTGTTCACTCAGACCACTTAAATGCACTTCCCATATATATTATGGCTTATATTTCATCTTTCCCACATTCTGTGATGACTCACAGCTAAATTCTCTGGTATAGAGCCTTTTCCCTTAGAGCTCTCTCTCCCCTTTTTTTCTCCAGGGTTTACAGCTTAAATGATATGAGAGGCATTGATTTTTTCTTATGGAGGGTACAAAAATAATATGATTGTCTTTTAGGAAGCAGAAAGCTATGAGGAAAGATGACTGAAGCTCATGAAATTCTGACAGATATGGATAAGATTAAAACAGTCAATCATTTTTATAGTAAAGCTCTAGAAGACATCATTGAAACTCTTCTCAATGGATGCAATCTTGATATGGAAGCAACAGGCATCATCCTTACACAGTTCATCTAGGAGTGTAAATAAGCACATTATTTTTTCTGTTTGGCAATAGTTTCTAAAATAAAGCTGCATGTACTCATGGGCCCAGCAATTAACTTGTCCTATGAATATTCTTGTTGAAGTTTGAAGAAAGTATGTTTGCAAAGATGTTAATCACACTATACTTTTAGTTTCAAAGACTAGAAACAACCAAATAGTCTAACCTAAGAAACTGATACCATAAATTTCAAAATGTTGCTATCATGGAATGCTATTTAGTAATAATGAAAAATGAGATACATATGTCTGTGCTCAGATGGAAAGATTCCCAAAATAAGTTAGTGAAAAACCTAATGTTGAAATTGGCTTGCATTGTTCACCTTTGACTGAAGTATTTTATAAGAATTACATACATAGTGTTATATATGCTAGTGAATGCTTAATGATCCCCCTCTGGAAGGAAGGAAGTTGCTACATCTATGGAGAGGGGTTGTAAAAGTGTCAGGGGATTTTGTCACCTTCTGGTTAATATTTCTATACTACTTGAACTTAATTTACCATGTATATGTATTACCAAAATCCAGAAACGGAGAGTTTACACACTGAAGGCTTGGGAATAAAGAACAGATGGACCAGAGTGGCACCAATCCACCTGGAATTTTGTAGCTGTCTCTCCTCTTGACTTGAACTGACTTGGTTTTCTGCTTTTTGATTATTTTCCCACTTTAGCTGCTTACTTCTTACTTAGTTTTGATGATCTTGCTCCTACTTTTTACCTCTCCTGAGCATACAGTCTATCTCGCCTGACTTTCCCCTTTGTCTTCGGACCTGGATTCTTCCTGTAGCCCTGCTCTGTTCCCAGGTCAGTCTATTTTGGCTTCAATACACCCACTTAATTCTGGACTCAACTCCCTCTGACAATTTCAGCCAAGTATTCCTAGAATATATCATCCTGCAGAGGAAAACTGTAAATAAGTAACTTTCAAAAACATACGTATGCATTGCCATTTTGTTTTGATTATAGTCCCTAAGAATTATAATCCAGGAATTCCTCTGGATTCAAAAACTAGGAAAACACCCTTGTAAATAAATGAGTACCACCAAAAATCCCAACAGACAGGTCCCAACTGTCCCTCAAATAAAAAGATCTCTTTTGAGGACTGAATTCCCCCCCAAAACTTAGTAATCTTGGATTCTAGTAATGGTTCATTAAAATAATCAGGAGCTGAGGTCTTCACAAGTATTTTCTTGCCAGGGTGGAGGAGTGCAGGTCATATACATTCAGAGTGGTACAATTTATACTGAAGAGAAGAAATATGGACAAAGGTATCATGTGACAAAATCTTAGTGTCTGGTCTCAAATTCACTTACCAGAATTAGCCCAAAGAAAGCTCAGTGGACATTTGAAAGCCCTGAGTGGGTGCAGGACAGTAAGCCATGGTGTAAAATGGAGTCTCACCAGGGTGAGCCATTATGACTAGTAATGGAGGCAGGGAAGGTTTCCAGGAACATGAAGGAAAGCTCCCTCAGTTTTAACTAAGCCCACTTGAACTTCTCTATGGCAGCCTTATGGTTCACTAGCATGTTTCACTTATTTCTATGGATACGATAACAACTTCCAAGCTGTGCCTGTCCAGCCCACCAAAACAAGAATATTGGAGAAATGCCAGAATCTTTACAGAACTAACTGTTCTTGTGACCCTAGTCAGTCAGACCCCTGACCAGAAGAAACTGGCCAGAGTCCATTTAAGAGCTCAGGAAGGAGGAATGAATTCTTGCCCCTGCTAGAGTAATACAAAGGAGAGATTGTTATATATGTAACTTCTATACCCATCAGCAATCCTGAGGCCTTTTCGCCTATGGTTTTAGATGCAATTAGATCTATGGAATACAAAATTAAAAAAAAAAATCCAAAACTGTCACATTTACTGGAACCCTGGAGGTCTCTTACTACTGGCTACTTACCTCTACTTCTGATCATTCTGAAAGAGTTGGTCTGCTTTTCCAGGATCTACTCCCACCTCAAAACTACTCTAGCTTTTCAAATGTAGAACCAAACACATAGATATTCAACTCCTTCTCAAATTGAAGAGCAACTTTGAAACATATTGGGGTGAGACTGGATATGGACCAGAGCCAAAGTTATAGCCTATAATCAGGTGCTTGGACCCTGCAACCTCTGGGAGAACTCAGAGGATTAAAGACTGGTGGATCAGTTGCCTCACTCTGGCATTTGAAGTAGAAGGGAAGAAATATTCCACTCAGCACCATATATTCAACCACGTACTGTGGCTCCCAAATCAGCATCCTTCGGTTCTAGTTTAAAACCAAATTCTCTGTCCTAATCTCGGACTTTTAAAGTCATAATTTCTCTGGCCCGGGTTGAGGGGGTGTTGGTGAGGGGTGCTAGCTTCAGCATTTTGGCCAACCTTTTGTTTGATGTTGATATAGTCAGTGTGGCACCTGCCTGCCACCACAATGATTGTGGTGTCCACAGCTGTCCACAGAGTGGTTACCTTCAGCTAGCAATAGGCTGAGTCAGTCCAGTCAGGAATACTCTGTATGTAACAGGGATAACTCTTTGCAAGGCAAAGGAGGGATCTCCCGCTGGCATGGAGTACAACTAGAATAAGCCTGATTTATAAATAGCAATGAATGAACAAATCCATGGAAATTATGATCCCAGATGGGCCAAGAGATACAGACCAGCTGAAAAACATCCCTAGAAGCCCTCAGGTGAAAACTTACTCTTCAGCCTTAAAGGTTTCCTCCTTCAGCATTGCAGAGGTGATGACTTACTTGCCTGGCCTTGGTCAACCCACACTAATAGAAGAGAAAGGGGCCAACTCAGGGAAAAATGAGATCTGTAAAAGTTCATATGATGGTGGATGGCTACATTGTTAATAGCTAGTCAGTGTGGGCGGGACTTACAGATATCCTCTCACAGCTGACCAAACTGATACTGGTTAGTAAAAATAGTGGGACAAGAGTCCCAGAAATCAAGAACATCGCTTTTATACTAATGCCCCCACCATAAGCTTTTAAGAGAGGGTCTATGATGCTAGCTATAGGGTTGTCAGTCAATCTTTCAGTAGCCGCATTGTGGTACAGATCCTATCATAATGAGATCTAGGACTGAGATGTATTAGGATACTTCTTCCCTAAGTAAGGTATTGAGCAAAATATTGCTGTTTCATTCCCAGGGTGCTTTAAAGCTGTATTCATCCTACCTGGGCAAAATTAGTCGGAGTGTATATCAACTACCCTACCAGAGCCTCTCCCACAGGAGGCTGTGAGACAGAATGCCAGGATGTTTGGCTCTACCTTCTGCTCCTTAGTGGAGACTGATAAACTGCAGCAGGTCGTGGGGCCTGCCTATGTCACTGGGGGTCTATAGGTCCCTTTTCTTGAGCCTACATCCAATTTCAGGTTTTTCTCCTCTTGTTTTCAAACACATCGATTGGAAAGAAGGGGCTCACAGTACCTCTTCCCTGAGTCCAGGATTACAATGAATCCCAGCAGTTAAGAGTAGAATATTGTATACCTAAACTTTCTTTTCTCCTACATTAATTAATGGGCCAAATAAATTTAGCAATATCCAATATACTTACGTCCCAAGAAGTAAGACCACATACCTAAAATAAAATTTAAAGCTAAAAAGAGGAAGAGGGTAGAGCTTATTCTGAGAATATTCAAAAGTATTTAAATATGAATTATTAACCATGGCACACAATTTTGTGAAGATGGAGTCTCACAGGTTAGAATATACTTTAAACTGTAGAGGTGCCAAGAGATCAGAACCTGGATTTGAATTTCTTTTCCTTTAGTGCACTGTAGTGAGGCTGTCAAAGCCCCTTTCATTTTTATATAAACATAAAATGAGAGCTAGAATAATGAAGTGGATAAAAACACAAAACAATTCCTTATACAAGCAACAGTTACACATGATAATACATTTACAAAACCCTTCATGTAATCTGTGTTGTTCAGTCCTTATCAGGATATGTAAGCTTTTGATGTGTCATTTACAAATAAGAAAAATAAAACTTAATCAAAAGTTAAATAACTCATTTCATTTTTGAAAAATGAAAATCAATTTTTATAATTCTAAATCTCAAAGTCTTTATTGGACTTCAGCTTAGTATTGATTAGCCAACCAATCTCAACAGATTACCTATGGGTCTTATCTTCTTGATTTGTAAAACTAGTGGCTGGATTTTAGAAACTTTAATTAGAGCTAGAAAATAGCAGGTATGGTGCACAAGACTCTGTTTACTACATGGCCCAGATTCTTTCTATTTTGCCAAAAACTACTCTCCTGAACAATAGCCAGGAAGAAAAGTATCCACAAAAATACCACCCAAACTTCTCATTTCAAGAGAATTTTCTGGCCAATATCCAAATTTGACTCCATCATTTCCATTAATAAAAGGAGCATATCAGTGTGTCATTCCACATATTTTTATCATTTGTCCTGCTTTGACCAATATCCTAAGTATTGGAGGCAACACATAACAAGAGTCACAATGAATACATCATCACTTCTAGAAGAAAACTTCCAGAAGGTATTCAGTTTACAGGCTAACCAAGACAAAAACAGAAACAAACCTGTTGATCCAAACAATACCAAAATGCCCAGCCATTTAAAGTGGGCACACCATTTCCCATCACATCTATGGCTCTGTTTTTTTTATTTTTTTTATTTTTTAATCTATGCCTCTAATTTTATACTGTTGATTCACATATGAAAAGCACCAATTTTAAAATCACTAAGTTAATTTAAAATAAGAGACAAGATTCCTTCAAAGTATACTCCATCCTGAGTAAGCTTTTATTCCCTCTATTCTATCATTGTGTCATGTAACCTAGAAGTCATTGCCATATAGGGTTTCTAGAAATAGAAACTCTTAATTTCTGCTCTGTTAGTGTAAAGCATCTTGGCTTCAGAAGCTTACCTGGTGGGATGAGAAAACTGACCGGGGACACAGTGCAGAGTAAACATGCGCACACCAATGCTGCCTTTGAAGTAGCTCTCTTAATTCAGGTCCAGAATCTTAAATCTACTGCTCAAGACTCTAAGGATGTATATGGGGTGGGGCCGGCTGGGGGTGGGTGGGAAAGGGTGGCAGCAGATGGCGGCTCTCACCATCCTGGGGCTGGGCACACAGCAAGAAAAGGCACTTACTTGCTACCATGTGACGGGTCTCCAACAGCACCTGAGGGAACCCTGAGAAGCAGAACTCCCTGGAGCCCTTTTCGCCTCCTGGGCTTCTTTTTCTTCCCGGATTTCTCGGGCTTTCCCAGTTCTGGTTGCTTAGGAGGTGTTGCTAGGCTGGCGTCTCTCCTCACCAGCTGATGCTACAGGTCACGACGGCTCGGCGGTGAATGGGCCCCACTGGATTCCCAGCTAGAAACCGGGTCCCTGGGGTGGCTGCCCAGCCACTGGCCCAGAGACCCCTCCTGGCCAGATGCGCAGTGGAGCCGCGCCTGCCGCCTTGATGCTGTGTTTGTGTCTTTCCCACTCCTCCCTCCCATCTCCCGGCCACGCCACCGTCTCCCCCGCCCTCATCCCCAGGCCAGTGCGCGACTTGGCCATCCAGACCGGGCGTGGGCGGGGTGATGGAGACCGAGACCCGCAGCCGCCACCGCTTAGGCCTGACCGGCAGCTGCTCCGCTCGGGTCTCCTCCACAGCTGCTGGAGAAGGGAGGGGGCGAGAGGAGGGGATCCGTGAGGAGGGGGAGCTGATGCAAGAGCATGAAAAGATGGAGAGGATAGGAAGAGGGGGTATGCAGCTAAGGGTTTTGGAGGGGTGGGAATAAGAGAGAGAGGAGGGGAGAGGGAGAGGAAGGCAGCAAACTCAGGTCTTCACCTCCAGTTGCTTTCTCTCTCCCCTTACCTAGCTGTCCCAGTAGAGCTTGTCAGGGGCAATTGTCGGCCTGCAGCATTCAGATCTGAACATTGCTTAGGGGTGTGGGGGTGGGGGGTGGGGGTGAATGGGTTGGAGCTATTACAACCTCACTCTGGATTTCTTTCCCGCTCTGGTGACTTGAGATACAAAGGGCAGAGGAAAAATCATGCATATTTGGAAAAACTGTGTGCAACAATCAAGTTTGGGGGTGAAAAGAAGAGCTGTTGGACCTTCTTTCCCAAAGGGAGTTTGGAAACTTTGCTACACCACAGAACGCTCATTTTATAACCCTATCTTGTTTGAAAATGGTGAACTAATGAATCGTTGAACATTACATCAAAAACTAATGATGTACTATATGCTGGCTAACTGAATATAGTAATAAAAAAAAGAAAAAAAAACAATTTTTACAACACACCAAGAAAAAATAACAAAAATGAGGAAAAGGGAAAAGAAATCGTGTATATTTGTAAGAAGCTCTAATTGTATATTCCAGGCATGAGACAGAAGGGTAAAGTGGAACGAAACTAACACTGGTTCTATGCAAACCGTGTCAGGGACTGCATGTTTCATCCATGACTCACAGAAAAGGCCTTGTTACATCTTTTTGTTTGTTTAAATTACACACTTGTTATGAAAGATTTCAAACATATACGAAAATACAAAGAAAGTGTAACAAACTCCTTTGTACTCATCACTCCACCTCAATCACACTGCCTCAACTATTATCAACACGTAGCCAATCTTGTTCTATCTATACTTGCCCCCTCACCTTGGATTAGCTTAAAAGTAGTCCAGACATCATAATATTTTATCCAAAATTATATTAACATAAAACTCTGAATAAGTTCTTTAAAAATACAACCCCTTCAATACAACCCAATACGATTATCATAACTAAAAATTAACAATTACTTCATAGTGTCAAACATCCACTTGATTTCTTTTTAATAAACTATACAGTGGCTAACTGAACATAATAAAAAAATGTATAGATTATCGTCTTCTCTTTCCCACACTTTGTGATGGCAGTACAAGTGAATGTTCTAGTGCATAGAACTTTCTTTTGGGGCAATACAACTTATGCATCCCTTTTCACCCAGGAAAATCTAAGCATCTTGCAGTACATTAAAACATAAGAAACATTTAACAAATTTAATATTAAATATTTTAAAGCTTAAATAATATACTTGACATAAACTGCTTTGTATAATGTGTAATGAACACAAGATGCTGTGCAAACCAAAAATAGAAACAAGAGACAAATAGAAGGGAAACCAATGATGTTGGATTGATCTTCTGAGCTGGGCAATCATTTTTTGTTTTTCTGGAGCAAATATGTTGCTAATGTGGGAAAAAAGGCTGAAGAAAATTATTAAATTTCCTTACTACTTGCAGCCCACTGACAAGTCCTTGAAACAGGCAGAGTGACATTCCTCTAGGGACTCAGCTGCCTCAATATTAATACTTTGCTACGGGCAAAAGAAAACCGTAGCCTGACTCCCAGGATCCTGTAACTTTAACATATAAAAATTCCTTTGGAAACTTCCTTTATCTTGTGTTGGCAATCATCCCCCAAGCATATGACCCTCCAGTATATATCTGAAGGGTCTCATGACTAAGGTTTTTATTAGACAGTAATAAATGACTTTTCCCCAACAACAGGTAGCCCCCTCAAGGTCCTAGAAATCTTGTTTCCAAAATTCCTTAGAGATTTATGCTCTCCCTAATCCCCTCCCAACTTGAAAGTATATCATGGGCCACTCCTCATGACCCCAGTGCAGCTCTTCCTGCACACGGGTCCTGTCCCCGTGCTTTCATAAAACCACCTTTTTGTACCAAAGACGTCTCAAGAATTCTTTCTTGGCCATTGGCTTTGAACACTAACATTTTTCCTACATCATTGCCACCATTGTTAGGTAATATTACTAAGTTAATCTGACAAATTTTGGCGATCATTATGCTCCTAATACTGAGTTGATGAGATTCTTTTGAATTGCTCAGTAGAGGGAAGCTCTTTGTTTTCCACACTTCTGCCTTAAGAACCTTATAATCAAACAGGGTTTTAGAGGGGAGGGGGGAGGGGGGATGGGTTAGCCCGGTGATGGGTATTAAGGGGGGCACGTACAGCATGGAGCACTGGGTGTTATATGAAAACAATGGATCGTGGATCACCACATCAAAAACCAATGATGTATTGTATGGTGACTAACGTAACATAATAAAATTAAAAAAAAAATAACCTTATAATCATGTTTTCTAAGCTGTGTTTCTTGAGTACATATTCAGAAGGTGGAAACTCTAGACCTGCATGTCCTACCTCATCAAGAAAAAACTGATTTTGGTGAGGATATGGAGAAAGGGGAGCCCTCTTACACTGCTGGTGGGAATGCAAGCTGGTGCAGCCACTCTGGAAAACAGTATGGAGGTTCCTCAAAAAGTTAAAAATAGAGCCACCCTACGACCCAGCAATTGCACTACTAGGTATTTACTCCAAAGTTATAAATGTAGTGATCTGAAGGGGCACCTGCACCCCAATATTTATAGCAGCAATGTCCACAATGGCAAAACTATGGAAAGAGCCCAGATGTCCATCGACAGATGAATGGGTAAAGAAGATGTGGTGTATGTGTATACACAGACACACACACACACACACACACACACACACACACACACACACACAGTGGAATATTACACAGCCAACAAAAAATGAAATCTTGCCATTTGCAATGACGTGGATGGAACTAGTATTATGCTAAGTGAAACAAGTCAGTCCGAGAAAGACAATTATATGATCTCACTCATATGTGGAATTTAAGAAACAAAACAGAGAATCATAGGGGATGGGAGGGAAAAATAAAATAAGATGAAATCAGAGAGGGAAAAAAACCATAAGAAACTCTTAACTATAAGAAACAAAGGGTTGTTGGAGGGGATGAGAGGTGAGGGATGGGGTAATCGGATGACGGGCATTAAGGAGGAGGGCATGTGATGTAATGAGTGCTGGGTGTTATATGCAACTGATGAATCACTGAACTCTCCCTCTGAGACTAATAATATCCTATATGTTAACTAATTGAATTTAAATAAAATAAAATAAATTTTAAAAAAATAAAAGAAAAACCTGCTTCATCACACTACACTCAAACCTGATAGGTGCCTAGGGGAATTATTTTCCTTGCAGCCTGCTTAAGTGGGGGCTGTTTATTCTAACCTCAAAGATGTCAGCATCAGGAGTGTGGATGGGACTCTTGTTTTTATTCTCACTCCATTTCACCACGTCCAGGTTTGGTAAAACCTTAAACAATTCTCCCAAAATGCAAGCAAATCAAAACTCCTTTTTTGAAGATATGTGTGTCTAGCTGTGTCATCTTTTTCTTCTTCTAGTCCAGCATTCATCTTTTAACTTTATGGGCATTCTTATTTATTAAGGATTTACTTTCTGGTTGACAATCTTCTCCTCTACCCAGACTCTTTCTATTATTAATAACTTTCCCATCCATTTGTATACCAACAACATTTGGATGAAACATCTAATATCCTAGCTTCTGATTTCCTCCCTAATAGAGAATCTCTTTCTCCACTCCACCTCAGCTATAATTCCCACGCTTTGAATCTTGTCATAGCTAGCAACTGCTTTGTTTTTCTCCATAACACTTATCTAACATGCTAAATATCAATTGCTTATTTGTTTATTTTATGTTTTGTTCTACCAGAATGAAGGCTGCATGACAATTCTTGTTTATCCCCTACTACGAGGTAGCACTTAGAACACGGGTTGTAATGTAGCAAATCCAGTAAATTTGCTAAAGGAATGAACACCAAGCATGCCCCTAACCCACTATGTGCTTCCCAGAAAAATGTAGTGATTCACCATAGAAATAGATCATAGAACACACGTAATATGAAGAACATGAGAATTGTTGATCTGCTTTCATTCTGCCTAATCTCTGGTACTTATATACTTTAATGCTTTTGTAATATATAGGTAGGAAAATTTCCCCTGGTTGCAGAATCTTGATATGAAGCACAGGTCTCTCTGAAAAGAAAGGGTAAAAACAAGAAAGTCCAATGATATCTATGGGGAATGCCAAGGCACTCAAGGAACTAAAGCCCTCAGCATCCAAGAGGAACTTCCCTTACCCTTATTCTAGTGTAATAAGGAATAGATGTTGGCTTGGGTTTGTTGTCAAAATCCAGGCTTAGATATCGTTCAGAGTGAATATAATATAAATCATATTGCAGAAAATCATTTGAATGATTTGAATCATTTGAATTTTAAAGTTCTTAAGACTTCATATTTTTTTCTTTTTAGCTAATGTTAGTTAGCTTTCCATATGTTATGTGCAATATCATAAGAAAATACCTAGAATCCATTTTGTCTTAGTCAGTTAGGGATGCTATAACAAAATACTACAAACTTGGTGGTTTCTAAACAATAGAAATTGATTTCTCACAGTTTGGGAGGTTGGAAGTCTGAGATGAGAGATCCAGCATAGTCAGGTTCCAGTGAGAACCCTCTTCTAGGGAGCAGACTATTGGTTTCTACTTGTATCTTCACATGGTGAAGAGCTGAGAGAAGCAAGCTCTCTCATGATTCTTATAAGGCCACTAAACCCATTCATGAGGGCTCCACTCTTTGATCTGGTCTAATCCTAATCACTTCCCAAAGGCCCCATCTCCTATTACCATCACACCGAGGAGTAGGGTTTCAACATATTAATTTGGGTGCATGTGGGGGAGGGGGCTACAAACAGTCCATCCATAATACTTGCTTGTTTTCTTAAGACTTTATTTTTTAAAATAATCTCTACATCCAACATAGGACTCAAACTTACAACACCAACATGGGACTCAAACTTACAACCCTTACAAGGCTCACATGCTCTACTGACTGAAACAGCCAGGCACCCCTATTGTTTCACTTTTTGTCATCCTCACATACCTACAGAAAGACAGTACTGCAAAGCCAGAATCAGTTCCTTTACCACTATTTTTAAATGTATAACATTCTATTTATGATTCTATTTATATGTTTGAGTTCTTTAAAATTATTCTAAGAAAATCTCGCCATAGTCTTCCACGCTATCCCAGGTTCCAGATCTGTAAGAATCTGGACAATGAATGAAACTATAGAGAGTTATTTAACAGTGTCAGAGGAACACAATAAATGGCTTGCTTATTAGGGATTCTCAGAAATGAAAGAATAGACCATTGATGGTTAAAGCTATTTGTCCTCCTCTACAAAGCAGTGGAGAATAACATTTTATCGGTTGATACTTCCTAAACTGATTTCAATTTCAATTTCTTAGCTTCCTGGATGTATATACATACACACCTGGATTACATATGTTTACATATATAAAAATATACATACATACATATATATGTAATACACATACATATATATGTAATATGCATACATATATACATACATATATATATATACACACACATATATATATAAACTCATAGCCCCAATTTGACTCCTTCCAAAAATCTTCCAAAGATAGGCACAGTCAATAAAAAATATCGGGGTGCCTGGGTAGCTCAGTCATTAAGCGTCTGCCTTCTGCTCAGGTCCTAATCCCAGGGTCCTGGGATCGAGCCCCACATTGGGCTCCCTGCTCAGCAGGAAGCCTGCTTCTCCCTCCCTTGTAACCCCCTGCTTTTGTTCTCTCTCTTGCTGTCTCTCTCTGTCAAATAAATAAAATCTTAAAAAAAAATAAAAATAAAGAATATCAGCAAAAAGCCATATTAATATTGGAAATCAGGGGCTCCTGGGTGGCTCAGTGGGTTAAGCCTCTGCCTTCAGCTCAGGTCATGATCTCAGGGTACTGGATTTGAGCCCCTCCTCCAGGGAGCCTGCTTCTCCCTCTCCATCTGCCCCTCCCCCCATTTGTGCTCTCTCTCTCTCTCTGTCAAATAAATAAATAAAATCTTTAAAAGTAAACAAATAAATAAATATTGGAAATCAGCAGAGAAAACTGTCAAATATCTCATATGGAAAACACACACTCATATAGTATATGGTGGGTCATTTTGTACCTATACTTTATAGTTTGTCTCGGTCCTAAGAATCAGATTACAAAGATCACAGATATAGCTGACGTTTCTGTTCAAAATGTTCCTGATCACAATGCATTCCATTTTGCAATTTTGTATCCAATAATCATGTATCAACTAATTCCTAACCAGGCTTGGCAGAAGCCCAGAATATTTTCAAATGAAAAAATAAAATAGAAAATAAAGATAATTACAAATTTGCAATTTGTTGTCATTTATCTAGAAATCCCATTATAATTTACGTGCATATATATGAAATAGTTGAGTATATACATGTCACATGTAAAAGTCAGATTTGACTGCTGTAACAGAAACTTAAAATAACTGTGACTTTCTTTCTCTCAAACCTAATAATCCAGGTATAAGCAGTCCAAAATATCCCCGAATGAGGCTCTTTCAATTTTGTTGATTTGCTATCTCTAGTGTATTAAACCCTCATTCACATAATTCAAAATGGCTCACCAATACATTTTTATTCCAGGCAGTAGAAAAAGGGAATAGAAGAAATGGAATTCATGCCCATTCCACTAAATATTACAATCTAGAAGTTTTATTTTACACATTCTTGCGTTCATATAATTTTAGCCAGAACTTAACCCCATAGACACAATTGGTAGCAAGGAAGGTTAAGAAATGTGATATTCATTCTGGTTTCTATTCGGTGAGTCAAAAGTTGAGGTTTCTACTAATACAGAGAAAGGTAAGAATAAATATTGTGGGATGACCAGCAACTTCTGCCATGCCGTGTCTGTATCTGCAATTGGCATTCTATTCAGACTTCATGCCCCTGCCAAACAGCAAATTAGAAAAAAATGTTATGACTTCTAAAGATTAAAGGACTTACAAATGCATAGCCAAAATCATCAATAAACATTTCTCCCCACCTAAACTACAATTGTCAGGCAAGAAATTCAGATTGAAGGACTAATCGAACAGTTATAGAGTCTAGTTTGTTTCCTCAAATGCATTAGGTTTCATAATTTTTTTACATTATTTATTTCTAACACTTTTTGGTTTGATAAAATGCCAGCTCAAAAACTCTTCTTACAACTTTTCCTTTCCCAAATATTTTAAAACAGGGAGTACAAAAACCAGAAATTGCTAGCAGGATCTTCAGTGAAACGATGAAACATTTATAACATCAAAATACAATATATGAAGTGAAATGCAGATGGGAAAATTAAAATAAATGATTTAGTAAAGTGAAACAAAGAAAGTCTAATCTAGTTGCCTATAAAGACTGATCCTGGTGAGAGAAACTAATCCTTTCTGCAGACAACTAGAAAATCTCAGGAATTGAAGAGACCTGGTTATCATACAAATGGGCAAGGTTGGGTGCTATAAACAGGAAGTTATTTGAAAATCTTTAGGCCACCAGAAGTCCAACTCTAGCCCACTCTGCTAACTGCCCTCTTCCTCAATCATGGTAGGAGATATGTTCTCAAGGAAATTTGGATTGCAGTGGCTTGAAATCTGGGATACTAAACACAGAGGAGAATGAAGAGAGGTGCTGGACTGAAAAGAGGAACATTAATAAAAATTTATATTCTCAATGATAAGACTCTTCCCTCTGCTCCAGGTTCTTTCTCTTAACCAATACCCAGAATTCTAGTAGTTACATTTTATATTTCAGAAGAGAGATTCTAGGATCTTCCACTAGAAAACCTGATCTATCCCACAGGATAGACCCATGGATTCTGGCATTTTGGTGTCCTCAAGAAAAAAGTTGGCTGATTACTGAATCATCCTAGAATAAAGCCTTCTATTCCACAGGATTTATTCCCTTAACCCTCAGACACATACATGAATGTATAGAGTATCCATTTGGTTACTTAGGGATCACGAAACAAGAATCATTGAACATTTGAGGAATGTCTTTAGCATGGCAGAAAGGAACTAAAACAAATCTATTGAAAGAAGTAATTCTGTGGACTTAGAGACAGAGCAAAGCATAGAAGAAAATTCAAAGACAATATAATTAACATGAGAAATAAGAGTGATATATCCATGGAACAAGAATAGGATGCAAAAAAAAAAAAAAGAATAGGATGCCCTACTTTAAAGGAACAATATATAAATGACCTCCTGGAATCTATCTATGACAGATGATGATGGTGATGATGATGATGATGATGATGGTAATGTAGAAAGAGCTTGAATAATAAAATTGTGGAAACCACCAAAAATGTACAAAGAGATGGAGAGCAGTATATTAAAGATAAAATTAGAGAATAAATTCCAAAGGTTCAACCTTCAGCTGAAAGGAATTCCAGAAGAGAGCAGAGAGAATAAGTGAGAGCAAATTGTTAAATAAATAATACAAGCCAATTTCTTTGAATGGAAGGGCCTAAGTCTCCCAAGTGAATGGACCAACAGAAAGCCAATCAGTTTAAATGAAAATAATTCCTCAATGAAAGAAAATTATCATAAAATATTATAATCTTTAGATAAAGAAACGATTTTAAAACTCCTAGACAGAAAAAAGTGAGTTAAGAGCAAGGGATGCTCAGTATATCTACTTCCCAAATCTTGAGTGCCATATCATTGTCCAATAAAATTAACCAGGACTCCTTTGAGAAATGGCTGTTTCTAGGACTAGGGCAGGAAATATACAAGATGAATCTGGTGCATCTTGTAGCGCCAGAAAATAAAGAAATGCTAAAAAAAAAAAAAATAAAACAAACAAAAAACCCACCTCACATTAATGGGGGTGTGTCGAAGCAAAGGGACTTGGAAGCCAACCAAAAGAGCTACTAATGACCAAAGCTAGAACAATTTGAGCAACAAAATAAAAAAGTAGTGTTGAATTATAACTCAAAGTTTAAAATATCCGTGAGTCCATACTGATATAAATAAATGATTGAATAAATTAATAAATGTGGGAGAAGAAACAAATTTCCCATGCAAAAGAATTCTAAATAATTTATGTAGATAAACCACATTAAAGGAGAGGGAGAATAACTCCTCACCCCTGAAGCGTGGGCTGGGCATAGTGACTTCCTTCCAAAGTGTAAAGTATGTAAACAGGGGAAAAGAGTAACTTTAAAGTGTAGAAACCTAACAAACATTACCTCGGCCAGGTGATCAAGGTCAACATCAACAGTCATAAATCATGTTGACAGTTGACAGTGAGATGGAACCCTGCAGTAGGCACTCTTGATATGACTTGATGAAAATGGCACTTCACATCTGTCGTCTTCCTCCCAAAACACATATCCCCAGCCTAAGAGAAAAACATCAGATAAAGTCCAATAGAGGAACAACCTACAATATACCTGACCAGTACTACTTAAAACTGTTAAGAATATCAAAAGAAGGAAGTCTCTGAAATTGCTACATCCAAAAGAAGATTAGGATATGACAACTACATGTAAATATGGTAAGCTGGATGGGATATCAAAACAGAAAAAAATGACATTATGTTAAAAAACAAAAGAAATCTGAATTATGAACTTTAGTTAATAATTATGTATCAATATTAGTTCATTAATTATAACAAATATATCATGCTAATTTAAGATGCAAATAAGAGGGGAAACTGTGTGGAGAGTAGGGGCAGTGGTATGTGGGGACTCTGTATTTTCTTCTCAAAAATGTTCCTTGGTAAATCTAAAACTGCTGTAAATAACAAAGTATTATTTAGGATGAAAGTATGATGAGCAATGGTATTCCCATAATCTCAAAGAACCTAGTCAGAAAATAGGTATTAGTTACAAAGGGAAAAATAGCAACTTTACAGTGGAGTATCCTGACAGAGGCCAACATAATGAAATGATCAAAATTAACATCACCAGTTATAAGACATGCTAACATCATGTTCGTTCTGATAAAATGCACTGAGAAGACATCAATACCACTTCTGTGGTATTTTGTCAAATATGCATAAACTCAATTTAATCAGGAGAACACACAAGACAAACCCAAATTGAGGGATAGTCTTACAAAATAACTGGTCAGTACTCTTCAAAGGTGTCAAAGTCACTAAAGGCAAAGAAAGACCAAGGAAATGTCATAGATTATAGGGACTAAGGAGACACAACAAGTAGATATAATGTGGAATTCTGGATTACATCCTGTAGCAGTAGAATAACATTGGTGGGAAAACTAGAGAAGTTCTAATAGATTCTGTAGATTAAGAACAACAATGAGGGATTGGGCTATAAATAGGTTTATTAGTAGCAGCTTTGGAATCTAGAAGGCAATGGAGTGGTAAATTCAAATTTCTAGAGCAAAATGATCTCCAATCTAGTACTTTACACACAAACCATCAGTTAATAATATAAGAGAAGAATGTAAATGGTTTTCAGGCATTGGACTTCTCAAAATTTATTTTCCATGCATTTTTTCATCTATGCATTCTTCCTTAAGAAATTATGAGAAATGTGATCTCTCCAAGAAGGAAACAATACAAAAATGCTCCTGGGACTCAATAAACAGGTTTCAAAACAAAGGGGCATTTCCCAATGATGAGAAGGAATGTGCCAGGGTGAGAGATGCACTGCATGTCCCAGGAGCACCCAGTCCAGATTAGATGAAAAGGTACATTGAAGTACATGGAGGCATTTTACAGAGATTTTGAAGGGTGTGAAAAACTTAACCAATGGCTAAAATTTTTTTAAAAGTTATTCAAATATTAACTCTGCAAAAAACAAAAGTGCATATATGTAAGGACATACAATTATAGTACTCTCCTTGACCTAGCAGAATCATATTATGAAAGCAACCAATGTGGGTTTAATCAGTGTGATACAGCCACATTGGCAGGATGTTTGCATGGAAAGGGGATGAAAGAGAGGGAAAATGCTAATTTTTCCATAGTAGAAATGTGATACATAATATTTAAAATTGATTAAACAAAAGAGAGCAGTATCTATATAGTATGTATAAATTCGGTAGAAGATTATATATGAAAATAGCATCAGGGTGCCTCAGTCGGTTAAGCATCCAACTCTTGATTTCGGCTCAGGTCATGATCTCATGGATGGTGAGATGGAACCCTGCAGTAGGCTCCATGCTCAGCAGGGAGTTTACTTGAAGATTCTCTCCCTCTGCCCTTCCTCCCCTCTCTCAAAAATAAATAAATAAATAAATCTTAAAAAAAAAATACAGCTAAAATGATTTAGAGGGTTGCCTACTGGGAAGAAAAGTTAAGAAGATGGGTGGGTTTTGTTTTGGGCCTTTTAAGACCGTTTAACTTTTTACACTATGTTTATGTTTTACATTAATAAAACAAAATTAACTGAAAATAAGTTGATACATAATTTCCCAGGAAGTTATGATACTATCATGAAGATATAAACAATGTCCTTTCTCTCTGCCCATTGCTGTTTTATCTCTTTACCCTATAAACAAACAGACTTGAAATGAGAGATTTCACAAAACAACTATTCATGAGATGAATTTCCAAAAAGATGGCACCTCCGTCTTCTCATCTGGGAAAATGAGAGGAACTTCCAAAAAACTACTAAATCTTAATTTGGCTCTTCTCTTGTTATATGAATATTGCATTTAAAGCCATATCCTGAGAAATTCACCTATACTTCTGTTCAAACTCCACCCCCACATTCAGTGGAGCCTGTCTGCAGACTCCGTGTTCTAACCTCCCCTCTGTTGACAACTCTCTTCCAGAAGTAATTGCATCCCTTGCAGAAACAGAATGTAATTGACTTTCAGGACCCCTGCTCCCCACCCCTGCCCCCAAAATCACAGCTGATGGATAGAACAAATCTTGAATGAACCAACAGTCAACTTGCAATGAAACATTTTAGGAAGGTTCATATCCTGCCAACACTGTATCAATTTGTGCAACAAACATCAGCAAAGGTAAATAGTTGAATCATCCAAATCCAGCATTCTGAAATGTTTATAAATGGTGAAGAAATCAGTTTTTTTCCCCTCAGCATGTTATTCAAAACAGAAAGAATTAACTATCATTTCATTCTGAGTCAGCTTCTGCCCCAACAGTATCTCAAACCATTTTGCCTCTTGCTTTATTTTCCCTTCAGCTGTTTATTCTTCAGTTTTTAAATCTTTAAGGATAGAGATAGCTACCCCAGCTATAGGCTTTCATATTACTTATTGTAATTAGGTTATTAGTTGTGTCACTATTTGTTCAATTGTATCTTCTTCCTAGATATATCTACATGTATGTATCTACATTTCCAGAATGTAACACCCAAGAAATAAGAGAACATACTGTGCTTACCACTGTGGCTCAGTATGACTTTGGAGATTTAAGAATTGTTGCATGTGTTACTGTAAAACAAGATAATAATATATCTATGTCTAAAGTCATTAGGACGATTAAACAATGCAATGAATATAAGGCTCTTGACATAGTAATTGCTTAATAAATGTTATATTTTATTGTTATTCAACTTTGTACTACAGATTATTAAGGAACAATTAGAACAATAGCAGAACAACAATGCAATTTCCAAACATCTCCTTTAGAGTAAAATAAATATAGACAGGTTAAAGGAATAGTGTCATATTGCAATCAGACAGCATTCTTAGTAATTGTGACTACTTAATGCAAAGTGCAATGAGGATTTGGACAGGTTGGCAGAAAACAAATTGTGCATGATTAGTAGGAAAGAAAAGATTCCCAAATGTACTAAATGTATTAAAATTACTTGCCATTACCAGTGATATTTACACTACCCTTTTGTGGGTTTATTTTTTAAAAGATTTTGTTTACTTATTTGAGAGGGTAGGAGGGGCAGAGGGAGAGGGAGAAGCAAACTCCCCACTGAGCAGGGAGCCTGATGAGGGGCTTGATCCCAAGACCCTGAGATCATGACCTGAGCCAAAAGCAGACGCCCAACTGACTGAGCCACCCAGGTGCCCCTACCTTTTTATGCTTTTATTACATTAATTGGCATTCTTTTACTTCCACTCAAAGAACTCCCTTTAACATTTCTTGTGAGGCAAGTATGGGGTGATTAATTCTCTCAGCTTTTCTTTGTTTGGAAAAATCTCTATCCCTCCTTTATTTCTGAAGGACAGCTTTGATGGTTGTAGAAGTCTCATTTGACAATTATTTTCTTTCAACATTTTGAATACGTTATCCTATTCTCTTTTGGCCTAAAAAGCTTCTGTTGAAAAATCTATCAGTAGTCTTATGGGGGTTCCCTTGTATGTAAGTTGTCTTTTCTCTCGCTGTTCTTAAAATTTTTTCTTTACTTTTTACTTTTGACAATTTAATTATAATGTGTTTTGGTGTTACCCTATTTGGGTTTAGCCTATTTGGGTTTTTGGGGGCCTAATGGATGTGGATGCCCATTTCTCTCCCCAAATTTAAGAAGTTCTCAGCCACAGTTGCTTTAAATATGCTTTCTGCCCCATCTCTTTCTTTTGTCATTTTGGAATTCCCATAATGTGAATATTGTTTCTTTCCATTATATGCCATAATGCCTGTAGGCTTTCTTCACTCTTTCTCATTCTTTTTTCTTTTTGTTCCTCTAACTGGGTAAGTTCCAGTGCCCTGTCCTGCAGGTGACTAGTTCTTCTGCATGGTTGATTCCACTTTTAAAACTCTCTATTGAATTCTTCAGTTTAGCTATTCCATTTTTAACCCGAGGATTTCTTTTCTTTTCTTTTCTTTTCTTTTCTTTTTTTTTGTGGTTGCTATTTCCTTGTCAAACTTTTCATTTGTTCATGCATTGCTTTCCTAATTTCATTTAGTTGTCTGTCTGTGTTTTCTTGTAGTTTACTAAATTTCCTTAAGAGGATTAATCTGAATTCTTTGATACTTCATAGATCTCTGTTTCTTTAGGTTTGATTATAGCAGCCTCATTAGTTTGGTGGTGCTATATTTACCTGATTTTCTGTGATTCTTAATTCCTTACATTGGTATCTGCACTCCTCTTCTAAAATTATTAAAGTTATACTTATTAAAGTTTTATACCTATAAAGTTAGGTCTTTCTTTGCGTATTTCTGGTCTTGGTACAAGTAGATATTATGTAAGAATATTAAAACATAGTACTGAGCACAATTGGCTTATGTTAACTGCTTAATTAATACCTGTTGCTAAATTAGTTTATAATCACGGTCCTTACACATTTTCCATAAAATGTAATATAGTGTATAACAGAAAAATTTTTCCACATAGAAGTCATATTTAGCAAAAATATTTGGGGAAAGCCTGGGTGAAACCAAGAAGTTTGAAGCAGTATTACAGGACTTTTTAATATGACTATTCAGGACTGTCTCTCTCTCTATCCAGGCTTTCTTCTCTATTATGACCAAAATTAAGGTCTTTACTCCTTCCTAAGACACACTTCTCTCCTTTCTTCCTGATTCTTTTTCTTACCTGCTTACTGGGACCTTGATCAATCACTTTTTATCTTTTTCTCCATCTTCAAATTCTCTCATTTGTGAAATGTGTAGCATACCCATAGATATGCTACACATTTCATCTACAGGAAAAGACACAAATGCACAAACCTAACAAGTTTTGCAATTAGGGGTGTCTGGCTGGCTTGGTCAATAGAGCATGAGGCTCTTCATCCCAGGGTCATGAATTTGAGCCCAATGTTGGGCATAGAAATTACTTAAATAAATAAACTTAAGGGGCACCTGGGTGTCCAGTTCTTGAAATCGTCTCAGGTCAAGATCTTGGGGTCATAGAATTGAGTCCTGCATCAGGCTCCACACTGAGCATGGAGACTATTTGTGATTCTCTCTCTCCTTCTCTCTCTGCTCCTCCTTGCTCATGCTATCTCTTTCTCTCTAAATAAATAAACAAATAAACTAAAAAAAAAGTTTTACAGTTAGTTTCATAAGATTTGTGAACCAGTTTGAAGCTCCTTTATTAATTGAAAGTAAGCAAACTCCTGGTCGACTATAGGCTACCATTCTCTTTCCTCTGCCACCTTCTCAAATGAACAGTTTATACTTGATGTTTTTGCTTCCTCTCCACTCATTCTTTCATTCTACTCTGGAATTTGGTTTTAGGCTCTTTCTCCCACTTGCTCTTGCCATGGTCACCAATAAGAGCCTCTTATATGAATAAAATACCTTGCAGAAGACACACAGGTAGTGGTTAGTGTCTCCATAAATTGCCGTATTAGTTTATCTTTCCTTTAATTTATATTTTCACAAATATTTTTCAAAGTTTACACTACAAAAGTTAAAATTGTACATGTTTTAATGCCAATTAACTGATATTGTATATTATCATGTCTTATAATTCAGTAATTTCATTTTGTTACAATTTTTTCCCTCTCTGGGAAAATCATGGTGTTATATTAGGTACTGGAAGTGGGAAAGTACTGTATACAATTATAAGAAAAATCACTAAATGCCAGAATCAGTGGACACTTTTCAGTTTCTATTTGGCTAACACCTCTTTTGTATTATTTCCTTCTTGGAACTGTAATTTTCCTTGTGCTTGCTGACACCACACTTTCCTGGTTCAATTTCTCTCACACATCATCTCAAGAGATCTGTTTTTATTCCAGCTCTTTTTCTAGTCCAGTGCTATCCAAAGGAAACTTTCTGCAGTGATGAAAATGTTTTATATCTGCCTGTCTAATAAAAATTGTCATTGGTCATACGCAGCTAGTATTTGAAATACAGCTAGTGAAATTGAGAAACCACATTGTCAAATTTTATTTTATTGCAATAGATTTAAATTCAAATAGTGACATGTGGCTAGTGGCTACCATAGTGGACAGTGTAGTGCTAGCAAACAGTGTGATCTTCGAGAAGATATTTTTTTCTCAGTCACTTCATTTGCAAAAATAAAGGGGTCAGAACAATTGGTTTCAATGATACTTTCTACCTCTAAATTTTTTCTTGTGTTTTTTTCTCATAGAAAATGATTTCCTAAAAACATCAATCCCAAAGATTTTCCTTTTCATGCCTTGAAGCAGCTTAAATACTCAGTTATTGGCATTTATTCAGACAGCATTTGCACAAAGGAAATGGAAAGCCACAAATTATAATTTAGTTGCTAAGAGAGATTTTAAAAGTTCTCATCAAGAAAACAAATTGTAACTGTGTGGTGATGGATGTTAACTAGATTTATTGTAATTATTTCTCAATGTATACATATATTGAATAATTATGTTATACACCTAAAACAAATACGTTACATGTCAATTGTATCTCAATTAAAAGAAGAAATTATAGAAATTATAGTTTGCTATTATAAGAGGCATATATATTAGCTGTCTGTTTTAATTGAACTAGTAAGCATTGACTTAAATAAGATAACATAGGAATGATGTTTAATTTAATAATTATTAAATTTAAATAGTTATGAACTAGTACATTATTTCTTAAGGAATTTTCCTCAATATATTTTTCAAAGATCTGCATACGGTGGGCATTTGAGTAAATGTGACTGATTAAAAAAGTTTCAAATTAAGTTTTTCCTTTAGATACATTATATTTTAAATAAGAAAATGCCCTAGTGCCCCCTGCTGTTCAAACTAAGCCTTATATGCTACACAGTCGATGTCCCTCCACCCTATATCCCCATGGTTTTATTAAGCTTTTTCTTATAGGAGGTACGGTGTTGTGCAAAATTTTGGTTCAGATAGATCTATTTTATTGCAACTGTGACTTTGGTGAAATTAATAATTATACATGATATGTTTGAGTTGATTCAATTGGTATATCTGAAATAATTCCTATCTAAAATCAAATTTCACAGTCTGTGTTGGCTCTCTTTATCTCACTATTTTTCTCCTTCTTTCCCTTACTCCTTTTCTACTCTCTCCCTCTCATTACTCAGTTTATATATACATTTCCACACATTTGCTGTGATGCCCACCTTCATTTAGCTTTCCTTTTTTCTTGTTCAGATTAATTGTAAAGAACAGCAAAAATCAGATGTTATTAGATATTCAGAGCTGACAATGATCTCTAGATAGCATCTAGTTCAACTCTCTCATTGTAGAATTTAAGATATATTTCATAAAGGACATTGAAGATAACAGATGTCAATGATAGAGTGCTAGATGTCCCGCCCACTCAGGCCTTTTCATTCTTAATTCCTCAAAGGCAAGCAGAGGTAGTTTTCATTGTTAATTTCATACACAGATATTTGTAGGATACCTATGTGCCAGATACTGTGTTAGCCACAAAGCAGACCCCTTTTTTCCCTCATGAAAAATACAGTTTTATAGAGGATACAGACAAATAAATAGAACTTAGAGTACAATGTGGTAAGTGCATTAAAAGAACAAATAGAAGGTATTATATGGGGGATCAAAAAAACTGTTCCAGATCTAGATGACAAAGATCAAAAACACTTCTCGTCAAAAGTGACGGCTAAGCTTTGACCAATGCAGCAGTTTTGACAACCCCTTAAGTCAGTTTGGTTGTAACTACAAGAAATTTGGCCATGAGGTATAAGAGCAAAGAATTTATATTTCTGCAGACCGTATTTGTTTACAAGTAGGGATTGATGTGTAAAGAGAAAAGAAAAACAAAGAATCCACTGATTAAATAACTGAGCCTCCCCTAAACCCAAGCACAGGAAAAAGCTAGGAAAGAAGAGAAACAGGTAAGGTGGCAGAAAGGACATTAGAAGGTTTTTAAATCACTTCAGTAAAAAAAAATAGCACTAAAGTGCTTCAGAGAAAGAATCACATTTGAAATTCCAGACAGAGAATAAGGAATTTATATAAAATCAGTGCTCAAACTTTATTTTAATAAGATAAAGAATACAAGGAAACTTTTAATATATTTTGGCGAAGGGTAATTGCAAAAAAGTGACCATTTATATTGGGATCTAGAAAAAGAACGTTGTAGGGCAGAATTAGTTACAAGATCCAGATCTTGTTTAAGAGAAAAACACTTGTTTTAGAAAATTATATTTTGTATTTTAATGATAATTGAGAATTTGTCTTCTGAGACATCTACAACTGCAGATTTTGAAATTTATACAAATGCTGTAATTGTGACTAAAAGAATTTTCTGCAGATAATCAATAGCAATTGCTTTTTGGCTTCCCCCCTTATAGTCATTAGGAATAAATGTCAGTATTTGTAATGGCACAAAAATTAGTCTTGCTGCACTTGTAATGATTTTCAATAGTCCAAGAGCAAGGAAGAAAAACTAAAAATGCATTTAGAGAGTGAAGATAATGTAAGAAATATATTACTGCTTAGGCAATTCTGTGAGTTTTGGGGACTTTGAGACTAAGAAGATTATGATTATCTGAGAACTCACAATTACATCTGAAACATAATATCTTCATTTTACTTAAAACGAGTTATTTAAATATATATACAGTTGAAAACTTTATTGATAATATTATATATAATACATTCTTAGCTCAATCTCAAACTTACAATATTCATTTCATGGGGGGTTAATTATTTATTGAAGTCAGAGGCATAATGGAGTATGTGAAGAATGCAGTGTATTGTACTTTCCAACAATTTGTTTGTTTGAAAATAGCCTAGATTCTCTCTTTAGTGGGGCTCCTCACTCCTCACCCAGTTCCTTCATTCCCTGTCCAACTAAGATCTGGTTATACTTTATCATTTTGAAACTTCAAAGAATCCTAAATTTCTTACTTGGGTCTCAGTTATTTGGGGGGCAGTTCAGCCTACGTTCCTCTGACATTTAACATGGTTGAACAATAATGCCTGTACTTAGGTAACTCTAGGCTTTCCTGTGTGTAGGCAAGTAACTAGACCATAAATAAATAGGCCCCTGACTCCAGAAGAATGCAGAATACCATTTTTTTAAATTAAAAACATTCCCAATTCTGCAGGTTTGAAGTCCAGTTAAAATGATCATTTAGAGTATTCTTAAAGGTGAAATGAATTTATTAAAAGGCAGCACAAAAGGAACAAAGGCACTGAAAATACGGAGCTTTGCCCTGATGACTGTTAGTACAGCCAAGATTCATGGAGCCCAAATTATATGCTGAGCTAAAGGCTCTTAAGGGAAGTAAGATTATCATCTGAACATAAGTAGTGAGTCCAGGTAGACTTATACCAGGGTCCATGTTCTTTTTTTTTTTTAATTTTATTTATTTATTTGTTCATTTATTTATTGACAGAGAGAGCAAGAGAGGGAACACAAAAAGGGAGAGTGGGAGAAGGAGAAGCAGGCTCCCCATTGAGCAGGGAGCCCAATGTGATGCGGGGCTTTATCCCAGGATCCTGGGACCATGACCTGAGCCGAAGGCAGACGCTTAATGACTGAGCCACCCAGGCGCCCCTACCATGGTCCATGTTCTCAATCCCTAGTGGATAACCTCTTAACCCTTAGATTCTACGCCAATTTATAGTTCTTCAACTTCTATTTGCATAAAAAATAGCTTAAAAAGAACTTACTGCAAAACTAGGAGATGTGGATGGAGTCCAGGGATTTACGTTTTAACTGCAGCCCAGATCACAAGATTTGATATACTAAAGTACTGTGCTATACTGGTTTGGCAGTGATCGTGAATATAATAATGGAGTCATTTTGTACACATGAGCATCAGTCATTTGTTTCCTTTTTTTTTTACTTTATTTTTTTAATTTTATTATTTTTTTATTATGTTATGTTAGTCACCATACATCACATCATTAGTTTTTGATGTAGTGTTCCATGATTCATTGTTTGTGCATAACACCCAGTGCTCCAAGCAGTACGTGCCTTCTTTAATACCCATCACCAGGCTAACCCATCTGCCCACCCCTGTCCCCTCTAGAACCCTCAGTTTGTTTCTCAGAGTCCATAGTCTCTCATGGTTTGTCTCCCCCTCCGATTTCCCCCCCTTCATTTTTCCCTTCCTGCTATCTTCTTTTTTTTAACATGTAATGTATTATTTGTTTCAGAGGTACAGGTCTGTGATTCAACAGTCTTACACAATTCACAGCACTCAGACATTGAGGAGGGTATGTGCTATGGTGAGTCATTTGTTTTCTACCAGTTGGAGGAGCTATCTTTTCCACTCAGTACCCTGCATCTCCTAAGCGCTGCCTCCACACATTACTGCCCAGCACCAGCCAAACTCCTTCCTAGGGATGCTCTGTTTTCTCCCAAATATTCACTTTTCCTAATGTAACTGCTTTGACTAAGCATTGGCATCTTCTTAGAATATCATGCCAAGAGTTGGAAGAACATAATACTCCTCACAGGCCCACTGGGACTGCTGAGGAGAAAGTGTTGAAAAGCAACTCTTTCCAAGCTTTTTACTAAAAGCCATAAGTGACAAGTTAAATTCTAATCCATCTTCTAAACATGATTAAATGGAGATGCTAAGAGGAATGGAAAGAAGGGAGCAGTCATCTCTTATGGTAATAACATCATTTCCAGTTTCATCATAACTTGGATATAAAAGAAATGTTAGGGTGCCTGGGTGGCTCAGTCATTGGGCACCTGCCTTCGGCTCAGGTCATGATTCCAGGGTCCTGGGATTAAGTCCCGCATCAGGCTCGCTGCTCGGCGGGAAGCCTGCTTCTCCCTCTCCCACTCCCCCTGCTTGTGTTCCTGCTCTCGCTGTCTCTGTCTCTGTCAAATAAATAAATAAAATCTTTAAAAAAAATAAATAAATAAAAGAGAAACGTTGAACAACTTGTAAAACTAATGAGCATATTGGTCATTTTTATTCCTTACTTCTAATCACCCGTTCTCTGCTTTCATTCTTTTCTAAATGTATTTCTTTTATTTTTTTAAAGATTTTATTTATTTATTTGACAGAGAGAGATAGCGAGAGCAGGAACACAAGCAGGGGGAGTGGGAGAGAGAGAGAAGCAGGCTTCCTGCCGAGCAGAAAGCCCGATGCGGGACTCCATCCCAGGACCCTGGGATCATGACCTGAGCCGAAGGCAGATGCTTAACAACTGAGCCACCCAGGCGCCCCATCTAAAGGTACTTCTAAATTTGTTTTACAGTGAATATTATTTATAACCATATAAACAGGATCCATTTTTAGTCATCATACCAAGTTTTATAATGTCTGACAAATACAGAGTGGATGCAGGAGATGTTAACACGACTGATGAAATGCTCTAAGAAGTGTTATGAAAACATGAGACAAAAATATACCTGGGTAAAATTATTGGTATTGTTAAAGCTTGCTAGCAACATTGGTCTTATTAATATATTCTGAATTTCAATGTACAGTTTATTTTTCTAATGATAAATTACTTGGGGATATTAACCTGGTATGCTCTGGTAGGATGTGTGTCCCACGTCTTGAAAATGTGGTAGCTCGGAATTTGCAAAAGCTCAGAGATTCAATCCAACAGTGTTCTTGAGTATCAAACTGAAAACTAGCAAATAATTTTTTTTATTAAAAAGGCAACACTTGAAGTATGGTATATATTTCTGAGTTCAACAGGCAAACTCAGGGAATATGGGTGTGTCTGGCACTACTCACTTATTTCTACCACAGCTTCTCAAACTCATTTATGTTCCCTAGACCAATTCTTTGGTCCCAGTTGCTGGAGATCTAATAACCTTATGTGGACTTTGTCCCAACTGTTGCAGTACAACCTAATGCTAAATTTTGTGAGGCTTGCTCCTCCTACCCCTTCTGACACAAAGAAATTTCCATGCAGCAGGTGGAGGGATTTACCCTCCTGATGGGAGCTGACCCAGCCAGGTGAAACACCTGGAAGTGAAGGCCAAGTAATACTCCATGAGGAAAACTTTGATGAGGGATAGAGGGCCAGAGAGAACCAGAATAAATTCCCTCTGAACTTCCTCCTGGCTTGGACTATTTGAGATGCGGTAGTTCCAATCTGCTTCTCTGAAAACATCCAGCGAGACACAGCAAGAGCTCATCCTTGCTACAGAGCTGTGCCTGCCTCAGTTAAGCACTCCTCTATATCTGTTCTCCCTTTTATAGAAATCAGAACCTGAAGCAGAAGCTATTGTCTTATGCCCTGTTGGTGACCGTAGCACCTCAGGACTCAGCTCCCATGGTACTTCAATCACCAATGAAAATCAGGTAAACAAGATTTTACTTCACATTCTATTTTTATGTAATCCTATCTAAGACAATGTGGCTGGCTGAGCAATATTTAATAACACAGTTTTAGTCCTAATGCAAGTTTCAATGGGTAAAGGAGTTTATTCAGCTCCCATTGGAGGAAGGTATGGAAAGTCATATGAAATCTACTTCACCAGGGAAACCTGAGTTAGGGAATCCAGAAATTCTCCAATATGGAGAGTTGTATCCCCAACACTGCATGCCCAGCTCAAGGCTGCCTGGACATTTCTAGAAGGAGATTTGGAATTGTGGTTGACAGGCACCCCAATTTAAGACTACAAAGACTTCTGAAAGGCAAGGGAAAGGAAAACATAATATAAAAAACTGAAGTTGGGAAAATAAAGAAGCAAAGACGCAAATGGTTCAGAATTCAGCTAAGAGAAGGAACCCTGGCTTGGAAAAGAGAGTTTGGAATAAACTGCTTTACTAATGTCATACTACCTTTACATCCTTGCAGATATAATTTGATAACAGCATATTATCCTTTTCATGTATTATTAGATTTGATTTGCTAATATTTTATTTAGAGATTTTGCATCTATGATTTTGAGAGACATTGGCATATAATTTATCTTTCTTACAATAATCTCATCAGATATTAGATCTGTGGTTATTTTGACCTCATAAAAGGATTCAAGTAGCTTTTCTATTTTCTGAAGGAGTTTATGTATATGTCTAAAAAAGTTCACATGTGAAACAATGGCTTTAATGCCATAATCAAGTTCTCAAATAGGTACTGAACTATTCACATTTTCCATTTCTTCCCATGCCAAATTTGGAAAATTACTAATTTTTAAGAAATTAGTCCATTTCATTTAAATGTTTAACTTATTGGAATAGAGTTGTCCATCATACTCTCTCTTACCTTTGTATACCTGCAGGATATGTAACAACATCTCATTTTTAAATTCTTTATTTGATAACTTCCTTTGTTCTTAATTAGTCTTGTTATTTATTTTTTCTAATTTTTAAGTCTTTAAAAAACTAAATTTGGTTTTATTGACTTCTCTCATTCATTTATTTTCTATTGTTTGTGCACATTATTATTTATTTTCTTCTCTTTTATTTTAGTTTGATTTGTTGATATTTCCCTAGCTTCTTTAGATGGATTCTCCAACGATTCATATTTAAGGTTTCTTCTTTTCCACAATATGCATTTAAGTCTATACATTTTACTTAGCACTGCTTTAGCTGCATCCTATAAGTTTCTGTTTCCTTTTTTCATTTTCATTTAGCTCAAAATATTACTGATAATTTGTTCAATGGACTATTTAGAAGTACGTTATTTAATTGCTAAAGAGTTTGAGATTTCCTTTTTGTTTGTTTTGCTATTTGCCACTAGCTTAATTCCACTGTGGTCAGATAAATATTCTGTATGATTTTTAAACCTTGAGCTTTATGGTCCAAGACCCTGAGCTATTTTCTTAAATGTTCCATGTGCTCTCGGGGGGAAAAGTGTATTCTGTTGTTAATGGGTAGAATGTTTTATATGTCAGTTACTTTTGTTAATAATGCTGTTCAAATATTTTATATGTTTCCTGATTTTTTGTTGCCTTCTTTTATGAGTCACTGAAAGAGGTTTGGAAAAATATCCTACGATGAGTGTGGATGTGTGTATTTTTCATATAATTTTCTCAGTATTTGCTAATTTTAAAGATTTTGTTTATTTATTTGGGAGAGAGAGCACATGCTCACAAGCAGGGGGAGGGCCAGAGGCCAGGGAGAAGCAGGTTTCCCACTGAGCAGGGATGATGTGGGGTTCCTTCAATCCCAGGACCCTGGGATCATGACCCGAGCTGAAGGAAGACGCTCAACTGACTGAGCCACCCAGGTGCCTCTGCTCTCTAATTTTAAAGCTAGATTTTGGATATACAAAGATATAATATTGTGATATCTTCCCAGTAGGTTCAACCTTTTCTCATTATGAAATACCATTTTATTTCTACTGAGGTTTCTTGTTTTAAAGTATTTTTGGTTGATTTTAGAAAAGCTACACATTCTTTCTTTTGGTGAATATTGCATGGTATATCCTTTTGTATCCTTTTACTTTCAATGTTTCTTTTTTTTTTTAAGATTTAATTAATTTATTTATTTGAGAGAGAGAGAGAGCATGAGCTGGGGGAGGAGCAGAGGAGAGGGACAAGCAGTCTCCAAGCTGAGTGTGGAGCCCCACATGGGGCTCAATCCTAGGACACTGAGATCATGACCTGAGCCAAAATCAAGAGGCAGACACTTAACTGACTGAGCCATCCAGGCACCCCTTTCTATTTTACTTATATTTAAGGTATGTTTATTGTAATTAGAAAATAGTTAAGTCTATTTTCATCCAGACTTAAAATCATCTCTTAATGTTATCACTGGCATATTTGAATCTCCATCTATTAGCTTATGCTTTTTTCCCAGTTTTCCTTTCTGTTCGTTTCCTTTTTCTTCTTTCTTGACTTAATAAGAATTAATCAAATACATATTTTAATATTTCTATTTTCCCTTATATTAACTTCCCTATAGATTGTGTTACTCTTTTGGGAGGAGGAGGGATGAATTTTCCAGAGATTACACAATGGATCCTTGATTTATTGAGTCTATCTTAAATTAATATTTTACTCTTTTGGGATAGTACAAATGGATATATAAATTATGGTATATCCAAATTAGTGCTACATAACAATAATCTGGATGAACCTCAAAATCATAATATTCAGCCAAAGAAGATATATAGAAAAGAGCACATGTTTCAGAATTCTATTTCTATAAAGTACTACTCCAATCAGAAAAAGTAATTTGTGGTGATAAAAATCAGGATAGTGGCACACAATCAGGCAACTGCTCCCGGAGTAGGAGCCCAGAAAGCAGCAGGGCTGAGGTGACACCCCCTCCCCGCCCACCTCCGCTGGGAGGATTGGTGCGGTGTGCACCACAGAAGTCTGCAGAGTTTGGTGCACACAAAAGTGCTTGACTGCTGTTCCCTGAGGGTGCGCTGAAGAGTGGGGGCCCTGATCTTTCAGGTCGGAGCTGGAGATCTGGGCGCTGCTATTTTTGTTTTTTTTTTCACCCTCTAAAGTGGCGCGAAAAGCCTTCAGGGAACAAAAGCCACAAAGAGCAACCTGAATCAGTTTACACTGAGCCCAGCCCCCTGACAAGGGGCAGCGTGAGACTCCGCCCATAGTCTGTGTAACAGGCCCCTCCCCCAGAAGACCAGCAGGAACATCAGTCAAATACCAAGTTTATGGATCACTCAGAAATGAAAAACTCCTGCACTAGGGAAAAATACTAGATAGAATTTGAGGTTTTTTTCTCAAGATAATTCACCATGACCAGTGGGATTTATTCCTGGGTGCAAGGGTGTTTCAACATTCACAAATCAATCAATATGATACATCACATTAATAAAAGAAAGGACAAGAACCACATGATCCTCTCAATTGATGCAGAAAAAGCATTTGACAAAATACAGCATCCTTTCTTGATTAAAACTCTTCAAAGTGTAGGGACAGAGGGAACATACCTCAATATAATAAAAGCCATATACGAAAAGCCCACAGTGAATACAATTCTCAATGGGGAAAAAAAGAGAGCTTTTCCCTTAAGATCAGGAACATGACAGGGATGCCTACTCTCCTCACTGTTGTTCAACATAGTACTAGAAGTCTTAGCCTCAGCAGTCAGACAACAAAAAGAAATAAAATGCATTCACATTGGCAAAGAAGAAGTCAAACTCTCACACTTCACAGATGACAAGATACTTTATGTGGAAAACCCAAAAGACTCCACCCCAAAATTGCTAGAACTCATACAGGAATTCAGCAACGTGGTAGGATATAAAATCAATGAAGAGAAATCACTTGTATTTCTATACACTAACAATGAGAAGAAAGAGAAATTAAGGAATAGATTCCATTTACAATTGCACCAAAAACCATAAAATACCTAGGAATAACCTAACCAAAGAGGTAAAGGATCTGTACTCTAAAAACTACAGAACACTTATGAAAGAAATTGAGGAAGACACAACGAAATGGAAAAATATTCCATGCTCATGGATTGGAAGAATAAATATTGTTAAAATGTCTATACTCCCCAGAGCAATCTACACATTCAATGCAATCCCTATCAAAATATCAATGACATTTTTCACAGAGCTAGAACAGACAATCCTAAAATTTGTATGAAACTAGAAAAGGCCCCAAATAGCCAGAAGAATGTTAAAAAGAAATCCAAAGCTGTGGCATCACAATGCTGGATTTCAAGCTCTATAACAAAGCTGTAATCATCAAGACAGTATAGTACTGGCACAAAAACAGACACATAGATCAATGGAACAGAATAGAGAGCCCAGAAATGGACCCTCACCTCTATGGTCAACTAATCTTTGACAAAGCAGGAAAGAATATCCAATAGAAAAAGGACAGTCTCTTCAACAAATGGTGCTGGGAAAATTGGACAGCCATGCAAAAGAATGAAACTGGACCATTTTCTTACACCATACACAAAGATAAACTCAAAATGGATGAAAGATCTAAATGTGAGACAGGAATCCATCAAAATCCTAGAGAAGAACACAGGTAGCAACCTCTTTGATCTTGGTCGCAACAACTTCTTGCTAGACATGTTTCCAAAGGCAAGGGAAACAAAAGCAAAAATGAATTATTGGGACTTCATCAAGATAAAAAGCCTCTGCACAGCAAAGAAAATAGTCAACAAAACTAAAAGACAACCTATGGAATGGGAGAAGATATTTGCAAATGACATATCAGATACAGGGCTAATATCCAAGATCTATAAAGAACTTGTCAAACTTAACACCCAAAGAAGAAATGATCCAGTCAAGAAATGGGCAGAAGACATGAACAGACATTTCTCCAAAAAAGACATCCAAAAGGACAACAGACACATGAAAAAGTGCTCAACATCACCCAGCATCAGGGAAATCCAAATCAAAACCTCAATAAGATACCACCTCACACCAGTCAGAATGGCTAAAATTAACAAGTCAGGAAACGACAGATGTGGCGAGGATGCAGAGAAAGGGGAACCCTCCTACACTGTTGGTGGGAATGCAAGCTGGTGCAGCCACTCTGGAAAACAGTATGGAGGTTCCTCAAAAAGTTGAAAATAGAGCTACCGTACGACCCAGTAATTGCACTACTGGGTATTTACCCCAAGGATACAAATGTAGTGATCTGAAGGGGTACGTGTACCCCAATGTTTATAGCAGCAATGTCCACAATAGCCAAACCATGGATAGAGCCAAGATGTCCATCAACAGATGAATGGATAAAGAAGATGTGGTATATATATACATTAGAATATTATGCAGCCATCAAAAAAACTGAAATCTTGCCATTTGCAACGACGTGGGTGAAACTAGAGGGTATTATGCTGAGCGAAATAAGTCAATCAGAGAAAGACATGTATCATATGATCTCACTGATATGAGGAATTCTTAATCTCAGGAAACAAACTGAGGGTTGCTGGAGTGGTGGGGGTTGGGAGGGATGGGGTAGCTGGGTGATAGACATTGGGGAGGATATGTGCTATGGTGAGCGCTGTGAATTCACGACTGATGAATCACAGACCTGTAGAACTGAAACAAATAATACATTATATGTTAAAAAAAAAAAAAAAAGAAGATAGTAGGAAGGGACAAATGAAGGGGGGGGAAATCGGAGGGGGAGAAGAACCATGAGAGACTATGGACTCTGAGAACAAACTGAGGGTTCTAGAGGGGAGGAAGGTGGGGGGATGGGTTAGCCTGGTGATGGGTATTAAAGAGGGCACGTACTGCATGGAGCACTGGGTGTTATGCACAAACAATGAATCATGGAACACTACATCAAAAACTAATGATGTAATGTATGGTGATTAACATAACATAATAAAATTAAATTAAAAAAAATAGTCCAGATATGAAAACAACCCAAGTGTCCATTTATTGATGAATGCATAAAGAAGATGTGAGATATAAATACATACACACACTGAAATATTACTCAGCCATAAAAAAAGAATGAAATCTTGCCATTTGCAACAACATGGATGTATCTAGAGGGTACAATGCTGAGTGAAATAAGTGAGTAAGAGAAAGACAAATACCATATCATTTCACTCACATGTGGAATTTAAGAAAAAAACAAGTGAATAAAGAAAAAAGAGACAAACAAAAAAACAGACTCTTAAATACAGAGAAAAAAACTGGTGGTTGCCAGAGGGGAGGTGGGTGGAGTGATGGGTGAAATAGACAAAGGAAATTAATAGTACACTTATTCTGATGAGCACTGAGAAATGTACATAATTGTTAAATTATTATATTATATACCTGAAACTAAAATAACACTATAAAACCAAACATTAAACAGAATATTTTATATATTCTGCCTTGATTAATACCTTTTCCTCCAAATTACAATTCAAGTCTGGTCATTTTGCATATCTTTTTTTTTTTTTTTTTAACTTTATTTATTTAACAGAGAGACACAGTGAGAGAGGGAACACAAGCAGGGGGAGTGGGAGAGGGAGAAGCAGGCTTCCCGCGGAGCAGGGAGCCCGATGTGGGGCTCAATGCGGGGCTCGATCCCAGGACCCTGGGACCATGACCTGAGCCGAAGGCAGATGCTTAATGACTGAGCCACCCAGGTGCCCCATTTTGCATATCTTTTAACAGTAAATTTCAAAATCACACATTCATAGTTCATCAGTACTCTTGGCTCATCTCCAGGGTGATGATTTTAATTCTAGATAAACCCTGTTTTCGCTTTGGGGAAAGATTTTTCAGAGTCAAAAATAAATCCAACACAATTTCTAGTCTCTTCCAGTCTTCCCAGGAATGCAGCTGCTATCTATCCAACTAGTTAGTCAAGCCAGAAAATTACAAGTCATCTGTCACACCTTCTCCTTGAACCTCACACCTATTCTGTCATTATTAGTGGAACTTGTTCACTCTTAAACAGCTTTTAAATCCATAAACTCATCCACCTGTATGCTATCACTACCCTATCCTAGCCACTCTCAGTTCTCCTCAGTATGAATGCAATGGCCTTCCACTGGTCTGTCCATATATCTTTTATTCCAAGCAGTCTCTGAAGAAAAATCCTTTCACACTATAAAACTGATTACATCAGCCCATTTCTCCTAAAGACAAAAACCAAAATCTTTATTAAGCCTCACATGGAAACTCACACACACATAGAAAGATTCACATGGCCCTATATGGTCTGACACCTTTCTATCCCTTGTCCCCTTTCACTTCAAGCACTCACTGTGCCACACCCCTTCCTTCCCTTCGTAAAACAGGCCAAGCTCCCTCCCTTAATCATCCTTCAGATACCAACAAAAGCTTTGTTGACCATCCTGAGTGGATCAAACTCCCCTACTTTTACAATTATAGCAATTGCAACATTAATAATTTAACATTTCTATGTCTCATTATTCAATCAATGTTTGTCATCTCCCTGAACAAAAGCTAAATGTAGACAGAACCCTAGTTTGTTTTTTTCTTCATGACTATCACAGGCACATAGCACAAGATATGACATATAGTTCTAGCTCCATTAATGATTTGCTGAATGAATTAATGAATGAAAAAATGATCTGTCAACCTTAAAAAAAATAAAAACAATTTTAGTTTCTATTGAATCTTCTTAAAATTTCTAAAAGCTTAGTATCTTACTAAGGCATATTCTTAAAAATCATTTCCCTACTTTATTTCACTTTCAACATTTCTTATACCTCTTGGCCTTCTGTTTCTTTTCCATCTTTCCTCTATTTCCTCCCAAGAGAAATCCTGTGCTCCAGCCAAAGCAAATCTTACCACCTTCTCTTCTCCAGCTTTTCCTTTTACTCACTATCAGAACAAGCATGGGGCTCCTTGGTTAGCAGCTATTCCTTATAGAAATAAGTAAGGAAATAATGGCTAACATCTATTGAGGGCTCTGCAATGTGTCAGGCACTAGTTTCAGCACTTTACATAGATTGGCTTATTTAAACTTCAAAAAACCCAGTAGATAAGGGCTAAAACAATTCTATTTTAATGAGGAAAAATGTGAGGCACAAAGGAGTTAGTAATTTGTCAAGATCAGAAGGATGAGAATGGTTGAGCCCCTGTCTGAGCCTAGAAACTCTGAGTCTACTGTCTATGATCTTCATCATTAACCAGTATGCTATGGTCTCCCTAAAGCCACAGAATAATTCGCAGCAGTGGTGAGCCTGGAAAAGGCAGTGAAAACGCTCGCACTTCCATTTTTTTTTTTTTTTTTTTTTGCTTGTCACACACTCCCTCATGCACCCAGTGTCACATACTCTAGAAAATAGCCAATAAAAATCAGTAGAATAAATTAATGAATGAAGGAATTGATTAACGAATCACTCCATCAGGTGGTAAGTGATTTAAGGTGTTGAAGAAACAGTGATTCCCTAAGCAGCATGTGTTAAAGAGAATATTTAGGATAGACTGTAGGGGACAGCTTTGAAAAAAACACTAGTAACTAGATACATAATAATTTACGTGTGAAGTGTTGGGGCTTGGACTAGAGTATAATCATGAAGCTGGTCAGATAGATACCTTTTACAAAATTTTTAAAGGTGATGTTCTTTTTCAACTCCTTCTTTGACTGCCATTTACATAACTGTAGAAGGACAGATAAAGCAGATAATAGGAAAGGGAAGGCAATTTACATCTACAAATTGTTTAACTATCTCATAAAACAGATTAAAATAATTACATAATTACTCTCGAAAAAAGGCCAGCTTCTGCCTTAACAGAACTTATTTCCCATTTAATATCCCATAGAAATTATATTGATCTCTTTCATTGTAGTTTTAGTGATAAGGAAGGAAGTTAAACTGTTTCGAAAAAGGCTTTTCTCTTTTTCATCTCTATTATTTTCTCTTTTCTAGACCGCATTAAATTTAGACTCAAGTTTCTAAATGCTACTGTAGTAGACAGAATGACATCCTCCGTCGCCAAAGATGTCCATGTCCCAATCCTCAACACCTGTCAGTATGTTACCTTACCTGGCAAAAGGGATTTTGTTGATGTGATTAAATTAAAGATCTTGTGTTGGGGAGACTACCCCTCCATCTGAGTGGATCCAATGTAATCACAAGAGTCCTTATAAGAAGGAGACAAGGTGTCAGAATCAGAGATAGTTTCGAAGATAGAAGAAAGGGCCATGAACCCAAGAATGCAGGAGGACTCCAGATGCTGGAAAAGATGAGGAAACAGATTTTTCTCTAGAGTCTCCAAAAAGAATGCAGTCCCCGGACACCTTGATTTTAGGACTTCTGACCTTCATACCAGAAGATAATGAATTTGTATTGTTTTAAGCCACTGTGTTTGTGATGTTTGCTACAACAGCAATAGGAATTTAATACCCCTATGGTATGACCATAACTTTGGGTTTTTTTTGTTTGTTTTGTTTTGTTTTAAGGTTGGCAAAGGAAAAAAGAACTAGTATTGATTCACCTAAAAGAGTCGATTATTTTGCTATTGCTGAGGACAGAGAATTAAAGCAATTCTTGGAATATTCTAAAGAAATCCAATTTTGTTTCATTTTGTTTTCTGAGATGGTTTAAGTGGCTTCAATGTATCTTAGTTTTTCAAAACTGAATTACCCCTGGAGGAGTAAGAGATTGATAGTGGGAGAAGGCGAAGAGGCAATGTAAATGTAAATACCTGTAGACATTGATTTAGATATGTGCTTTATTCATGAAGTACCAAATATTTTATGCCATTGTTTTGATTATTGGAGGAAAAAAACCAATAGCTCCTGAGAGTTAATGATATAAATCCAAGCATGTACCTGTTTGATATACAAACTTCACTACCTAAAAGGCATTCTGGAATTACACTGTTCAAACCAAACTTTTCTAGCAAATTAGAGGCAATGTTTACAATTTCCCCTGTGTTAATTACTCCCTTTTATCCACACCCTAAACTACAATTCACATTTCAAATTATTTACTTTCTACTAGAATACAGTCTTCTATTAATTTACCCATAACCTAAAATTTAATTTCAGTTTTGTATCTAATTAATAAATGCTTATCTTTTTTCATTTGTTGTACATCTAATCTGATGTGGAGAACAAAGGCAAAAGAAAAAAAATTAAATTTCCTTACAACCTACAGCCCATTGACAAGTTCTTGAGACAAGTCCTTGAGAGAGTGATCTTCCTCTAGGAACTCAACTACCCTGATGTTAATACTTTGCTAAGGGCTGGGTGGCTAAGTAGCTCAGTCAGTCGTCTGCCTACGGCTCAGGTCATTACCTCAGGGGCCTGGGGTCAGCCCCTAGTTGGGCTCCCTGCTCAAGGGGGAGTCTGTTTTTCCCTCTCCCTCTGCCCCTTCCCTGCCCCCTTTGTGCTCTCTCTCTCTCTCTCTCTCAAATAAATCAATAAAATCTTTAAAAAAAAAAAATACTTTGCTAAGGGCAAAAGTTAACCTTAGCTTAACATTAGCCTGACCTCCAGGATCCTGTGAGTCTCCTTTAACATATAAAAATTCCTTTGGAAACTTCCTTTATCTCTACCTTGCAAGTTATATGTTGACAATCATAGGGACCACTGATATACATCTGAAGGGTCTCATGACAGATTTTACTAGACAGTAGTAAATGACCTTTTCCCAACAACAGCGCTACTCCTCACAACCCCAGTACAGCTCTTTCTGCCCACGGGTCCTGTCCAATGCTTTCATAAAACCATCCTTTTGGCACTGAAAACACCTCAAGAATTCTTTCTCGACCGTTTGCCCTGAACTTCAACATTTTCACATCATCATCCATCTATCTACTAGTCAGATCCTCAAATTTAAGAAAACAAACTTTTTATGTGCCAGACATTTCTATCACCTCCGTTACAATTACCCAGGGAGAATTCTCACATTCCAAAGTTTCGTTTTCCTTGTAGCTGCAGAGTGCAAACTGACAGGCTGTGATCTCACTAGATGAGGCCAAGAGAATTTGTATTTCTGCCTGATTGCATGAAAGCAAAGTTCCGATGACTGTCCCAAGCCATGGGCTTAGGCAAGACTTTTAGATTCTAGAATCTGAAAGGAGCTATTTAAAATGTTGTAAACAAATGAGGTTTTTCCTCAGTAACTTATTGGCCTGACACCATATTTTTCAAAGAATGTGTCTTTGTGCCTGAATTACATTCTTATATACGGATGAACATTTGAACTCCATGAAAACAATTCTTCCTTTAATGTCCTCGTTCTTGCCTTAATCATCACATTGTAGTTGAACTTCATCATATCAAAGAGTTCATTTAAGTGGTGACTACCATTGACCCTTGTAATTCATTCCAGTCTTCTGCAATTTCACCTTGTCTCATTAGGTTCAGTTCCAGCCTGTTTCATGATCATATTATAATTTGTTAGTCTTCCATTAACTTCATTATAGGCAATTGTTTAAGAAATTCTCTTGAAGATTTGTCAAATGGAGGGGAATTCAACAGATTTTAGAGTTACTCTGCCTTTGGGTATACTCTAGGCAGATAATAACATTCCAGAAATAATGTGGACTCTCAAGTAGCCTCAGGCATGTATTATAATTTTTATGGTTCCTATAGTCAGGAGGTTTGAGTGAGCCTAATTATTCACTCTTCCCATCTTTGGGAACTTAACCAATTAAAGTCAGACAAGAACCCAGTAAGTATTAAAACAGGTTCAGAAATTTTACTAGCAAAACTGGATTGAAGAACATAGCAGGGTATTTCTATCTTTATTTTCAGCCTCAAGTCTCTGATCTGTCCATCACATTGCAGGCAGACAAGCTGGGCCTAAAAGAAGCCCTGCTTCTTCAGTTTATTCCATGGAATTTATAGGAGCAAGCATTTGCTGTGCTTGGACACAACTCACTCCAAAAGGACAAGAGAGAGTGGGTCCATGCTGCCTCAGTTATAATGCTTTGGTCCTAACCTGATGATTATGTGATTCAGGGGATGGTGAACTCTTAATTGGAATGTTCACTTCTTCCACCATTAGGGAGAACTCAATGCTGGAGCAAGGTGGGAAGGGAGGATGGGATGAAGTATTGCTTCCTGGGAAATGGAGTGGAAGTGCCTTCAGAGAAATATGGACATGTAGCAATAACTTCCTGAACCCTGAAAAACACCTTCATGTGCTGGGTATATGATACCGTGATTCCAAGTATTGCTGTGGAGCTCTTTAGAACTTGAACTAAGCAGACATGACTTTAGATCTCAAACTGCCACCTTTCAATTAGAACATTAGGCAGATATCTTAAGTGTCTAAACCTCAGTTTCTCCATCTGGAAAAGGGCAGTGATATCACTACCTACTTCATAGGGTTGATGTGTATATTAGGTGAGAAATTACACTTAATAAAATAAAATAAAATATATAAAATGCCTAATCTGTAGAAAGGCCCCACCAAAGTGATAGTTATAATAGTAATTATAATAATTATTTTATTATTATCTTTACTATCATTCTCAAATGGATATGTTCTTTGTTTTGAAGTGAATTTGCTTATATATACTCACATATAGATCTATGGTCCCTAGTCACTCGAACCCAGGGTCAGTAAACACAGCCCATAGGCTAAATTCATCCCCAAATCTCTTTTTTTTTCCTTATAAACAAATTTGTATTGGAACACAGCCATACTTATTCATTTAAATGTTTATGGCTGCTTTTGAGCAACCATGGCAGAGTTGAGTAGCTGGGACAGACATCAGACACAATCCAGCTCACAAAACCTAAGCTATTTACTTTTGGGCCCTATAGAGAAAAAAATGGGCAATTACTCCTAACCTCTGTGCAGGAATATGTGAAACAACACCCATGTTGGATGGTAAGAAGCTCTTATGGCAATTCAAAATTAGATGGAGTATTGATACACTTTGAAAAACTTATTAAAAATGTTAAATTTCAAAGCCTCTGATTTGGGTTCATGGAGCAGTCAGACGTTGAAAACTTTGCTGGGATGACTTTGAAATAATGCTGTGTTTGGCCCCTTCAACCAGACACAAATAGGCATGTTTTTGTTTTATATTATTGTTTCTTAATAAAACATTTTTAAGCGAATTGGTTCTTTACATCTTTACTAATTTTCTTTCTTCATTTGAGATTGTCATTCTTTTTCTAATAGCTTGAGATAAATACTAATTCCTTTATTTTTCATCTTTCTTCAAGAATAATGGAGTATTGTGAAGGTCAAACGTTTTTTTCAATCCTGCTTTTTCTAGATCCCCTAGGTTTTGCTATAAAGTATTCTCCTTTTCATTGTTTTTTAGTTCATAATTTTACTTTTTTGTTCCCTTTGATTCAAGAGTTGGGTGTGCCTCTTAATTCCTAAATAATTATGAAACTTTTAAAATTCTTTTTCTAGTTTTATTTTATTATGAGAATGTGATCTACAAACATGCTACTTTTGGGATTTAAGATACTCATTTTAGCCAAGTGCATGATTAATTTTTGTAAATGTTTTATAGGTATACAATAAAGATTATTCTCTATTTGGTGAATTTAAGCTCCCCCTTCCCCTAAATATAGCCTAGTTACATAATCAAATATATTTATTTTATTATTCATAGCCTCTAGGTCTTCATTTGTTTTTTGTCTATTATCTCAATCCAGTTCTAAAATGGTTATTATTGAAATATACTTGCACTAAAAGGAAAAAAAAGCACAATATGTCCTCATTCGTGCATATGTAAAATTGTCCTTAGATGTGTTGTGAACTTTGTTATTTCCAGGTGTTACGGCCATCCTGACTTTCATCACCATCTCATTGTTATTTTCAGCAAATCAGGGTTTCTATCATCTCAAACCTTCCTATTTTTAAAGCTCATATATGAAAGAGCACTTGCACTGATTGGCTCTGTAAGTATTAGGCAAATTCCTTAGATCTAAGAATGTTTCTCTTGCATTGCTGTTTTTCAGTACAGCAACTAAGAAACACAAAGCAACATGCCTTTGACTGTAGCTGCTTTGAGTTAGTGCCCAGCCTTATGCTAGCTGCCTAATCTGAATCTTGTCTACTATGATGGCTTAGTTTTAATTTCTAAGATATGATCCTACCACAGGACACTAGATGGAGCTAAAATCTCACTTAATGTTTCTCATAAGGCACACTGATCCCATTTCTCCCAAATCAACTGTGATTTAGGTTTTTTTTTACTCTGCCATTTTCACGATCCTCATATATAGACCACAATCAAGAGTGGCATTTGTGTTTGCTTGTTTTGCACAATAGTCTGTAATACTTCTTAAAAAAGTTGGCAAAGAGAAAGGAATGCAAGGCATTTCAATGTATTGCCTGCATTAGTCTGCTCTATGTAAACCAAAAGATAAAAGAAAAAAAAAAAAAGACTGTGTAACTACAGAGAAAACATTGTAAAGGAAATGCAAAGAAAGGAAAATTTTCATAAGTCATGGAAAGCACTAGCCCAATAGCTTGCTTCTTAATGTTTCTCAGAAAATAGAATGTAAACCAGAACAACTGTTATGTTTCGATTGGCTGTAAAGCCAGGCAAAAGAAATCTGATACTTCAAAATCTATTGCACAAAATCAAACAAGGAAGAAATAAAACCTTTAAAATTAAAGTATCAGATATATAGAAATTCCAAGTGTTTTGACAAATACACCAGTTTTGTTGGATTTTTTGTTGGTATTTTTCCTAAGCTGTTTCTTTATAGGGGACTAATCCAATTGTTTCTGAGGGAAGAAATTAGGAGCTACAACTCCTAGTTGTAAAAGATACTCTACTAGGCCCTAATATTGTAATATAGTAACTCATATCTTTTGAATTGAAGTTTTCTTAGGCATAGATACCCAGTTTAAAATGATTTTTTAAATGATTTTTAAAAGTGTAGCCTGACTAATGAAAATATTAGTAAGCAAAATTAGGAAGTAACTGAATGAATACACACTTCAGGTATAATTAAGGGTCAAAGATTTAAGGACAAAGCTCTCATTCACCTAGAATAGTCACTGCAGAAATATGGAGGCTGTATCCATTAGGGTGAGATTAAAATCTCAGGCATATTACTGCTCGCTTACCTCTATCTACAGCAATTGGTAGAGCTGAGTATTCATATTGGAAATCTTAGAATTATCACTGTGTAATATTAAATTTTATAAATTTACCTGAAATCCACTTATTCTTCCTATTATTGCCCCTTCAAGGAATCTTGACACTCTCCTTTGGTGTTCTCAGGAGTATTTTCAACATAATTATTTCTCAAGAAAAGGAAATTTTGCTTTGAGCATTAAGATGCATACATGGTCCTGCCATATTTATTGAATGGCTTTTAAGTATTTGATTTTAGACTGAAAATATCCACATTGGTTTGGGGGAAATTGTTATCTTCGGAAGTCTTTTTGTAAATCATTCTTCTTGAGAACTTAATCTTTTCAGGACTTACCCAGGTTTTCATGAAACTGTTTGAAAACTTCCATATAGGGAGCTAGAAAGGACTTCTTATAATCTCTGATTCTATGTTTGATATCAGATTCAGTTTTCATTCTCCTCTTTTTCTTCTTCATTAGTGGAAATGTTACCCAATTCGTGGCAGATGGAGATTGTGTTTAGAACAGCAAATGGATCACACTGATCTACTTTCTGTAAATCAATAGGCACAGAAATGCAACCTATTTTAGTGTGAATATTAAGAGAACTCTTCAGTAAAAGATGGATTCTTTGCTAACATTGATATCCAGCCATGGAAAACAGGGTCGGGGCGTGATCTCCCACTCAAGCCTGGGTCCACATTTGTCACTTTTTATGTTATTCTGACATCTGCTGGCTACCGTCTTGAAATGCTCCCAATGCTGAAGTGAACTGTGATGCTTTTGGAAGATTTGTTGGAAGTTCCTCATGAATTGTCTCAAGGGCAAGGGCTAAAATCTTATCCTAGCTTTCTTTATTTTCAAGAATATATTGATCAACCAAGGCATATTTTTCGACGTATTTTAAAATTATGTTTATACCAAAGGTGAATTCTTTGACTAGGTGAACTTTGCTCTTAACATCTTCACCACCCTTCACAAGACTAACAGTCAAGTATCCCAGAATGTACTGAGGAGGACAATTTCCTGATTTATCACAGACCCAACAAGGAACATCCCTCCTTCCAGAAGATACCTAGAGATGATGCTTAAATCCAAAGCCCTCCTTCAATGCTCAGTTGATGATGCATAATGGCCATCATCCTGAGGGTCTGAGACTCAGAACATGTCTACAGAACCAGAGCATCTAACACACTGTCATAGCCTGTGATATCAATGTCAAACCTCAGTTCTTTATCCCGAGCCAGGGAAGCTCCGGGCTTCACTGTATTACGCTGATTGGGTCTGTGGGAATATACCGCGCACTTCCTACATCTCCTTTCTAGATCACTTTGGGTGTTGAAGGACTGGTAGCAAATGTAAATGTCATCTTGCAGAATGAATGAAAACTCACCGTGTTTTCACCGTGTGAAAGCCATTTTTTTTTATCACTCCACCATCGTTCGGCCGGCACAGGTAGTAAAGCTGAAGCAGCTGGGGCAGCTCAGGCGGTCAAACGTCTCCGCCTGCGTAGAGCGCGGGACTCCACGCCGCACGATCACCACCACGGGAATTGGCGGGAACAGCACAGCGCGAGCCTGCGCCACAGCGCGGCGCGGGCTGGCGCCCTCTGCAGGGGCCGCTGGAAATTGTAGCTCCCACTTGGGGGTTGGTCTGGGCACCCCAGGGGCTCCCGCGGTCTCGGCCCATCATCTCTGGGTTCACTGCTCAGCTGGACGCGAGGAGGCTGCGCGCATTTCAGAAAGAGGAACTTCTGTGGAAAGGTGAGCTTTTAAGCCGACTGAGAATGAACACGCAGAGGAAGAGATACAAAGTACCAGGGCAAGAGAACGGGAGGAGAGGGTCCATGCTCTCTCCAGGAGCACGGCTCTGCCCCCGTCTCCACGTGTTCACCAACCTGGAAGCTCCCAGAGCGATTTTTAATTCATTGCAAATTGGGCGCTGCAAAAACCTGTGTGTCCCTGAGGAAAAGAAGGAGGTTGGAAACACAGGGGCAAGTATCAAGCCTATTTGCCTGCCCTGCTTAGGTGTTAACTGCTGCCAGGAGTCTGAGCTCCATAAAGTATGAATTAACCTTAGAAGGAGTTCAAAATTTGCTTATTAGTCTGCAAATCTTAAGGGCCAAAATGGTTCAGAAATTTACCAAAATAAGACGTGATTTCTCTCTGAGTAAAACTGCATTTGATTCTTTCAGAACTAGTAATCTAAATTTCAAAATAGTGAGAAAAAGAAACCGGTCAGTTGGTATTTGACCCTCCTGTTCATTCCCTATTTGGCACAATGCAAAAAGTTAGTATTACATTTTTTGGGGGGGGGGACAGGATCTGGTTTAAGAATATTTTTCCCTATCCTAAGATCGTAGGTATATTCTCCTATATCTTCTTTAAGAAATTAAGGTTTATTTTTTCTTTATTAGACTGGAATGCATTCTTTTTAAGTCTAGTGAAGAAAAGAACTTGCTGTGGGAGAAAGCCATGGACGGTCTCAGGGACCCCAGGAAGATAAAATGTATTAAAATATTTACCATGCCTTTCAGGAAGACAGAGATATTGTTGAATTGAAAGAGAAAGAAAGAAAGAAAGAAAAAAGAGGAGGGAGGGAGGAAGGAAGGAAGAAAGGAAAGAGGAAAGAAAAAAAGAAAATAGTAAGGGGTAGAGTAGTGACTGGACCAAAAAAAAAAAAAAAAAAAAAATTGAAGAACGAATGAATTTAAAACCATCAAAAGAAATTGGATCTGTCAAGTGCAGGGCAGGAAAGAAAAATGAAAAACAAAAATTATTATAAATAAAGAAATACAAAGAAACTTGGAAAAAATATTTGTTATTAATCAGCTCTGGCTGTCAAAATAGAATACCGTAGACTGGGTGCCTTAACAGAGATTTATTTCTCACATTTCTGGAGGTTGGTAAGTCCAAGACCAAGATTCAGTTTTTTGGTAAGGGCTCTCTTCCTGGCTTCCAGAAGGCTTTTCACTGTATTCTTACATGGTGGAGAGAGGAAGCATGCTCTCTGGTGCCTCTTACAAGCGCACTAATCCCAACATGAGGGTCACACCTTCATGATTTCTTTGAAATCTGTTTATCTCCCCAAGGCTCCATCTCCAGTTGCCATCACATTGGGCATTAGGGCTTCAACATATGAATTCTGGAGGGACATAATTCAGTCCATACCATTCCACTCCTGGCTATACAACATTAATGCCATTCTCATTTACAAAATGCATGCATGCCATTCCAGCAGCCCCTATAAGTCTAAACTCTTTCCAGCATCAATTCTAAAGTCAAAGTCCAAAGTCTCATATAAATATCAAAATCAGACATGAGTGAGACTCAAGGTATGATTCATCAGAAGCAAAATTCCTTTCCAGCTGTGAACTTGTATGAAGTTATATTTAAGGGCAAAATCAAGCACATTAGCAATGGGATGAAGGGAATAAGAATAGTGATCATGAAAGAAAGGCAAAAATAAGAAGAAAGAGGACAGGCAGTGATATATGATGGCAATGTGCTTTTTAATTTAAAAGTGTAATTAACAATTCTTTCAGACTGAGCTCCAATAGAAAATCAAAACAATAAAATGGAAAGAAAGGAAGAAAAAAAAAAAACCCTTAATATTTGATGTTTACTACTGGGAATTCTGAATGTTTTATTTAATACTTTGAAAAATGAACATATTGAACATCTTAATTTATTGGGCCTCCTAGGGAGAAGGGAACCCCCCTCCCAGATATTTCTAAATGTGAAAATCTTTCATTACTTATTCATGTACTATTTATTGTTAATATTATCTAATACTGTACTACTACCATTATGTCACTACAATGCATTGATACAGTGATTCATGTTTATCTTGCTTGTTCTTCCAAGTGTGCTTTCCAACTGAAGATTCATGTCTTCCAATTGTACTAGAATATTCTCAGCCTTACCTCTTTTGTATTGTTTCTCCAACACTTCCTCAGTGTCTTTCTCATGCATTCCTATTAGAGATACATTAGATCCTCTCACTAAATCAGTCATTTGACATCTATTTCTGAACTTCTTTTTTGTGTTTTCACTCTTTATCTTACTAGCTCATCTATGTTTGCTGTGCACTTTTTTAAGATAAAAAAGAAAATAATACTTTCTTTGACTGTGTTCCTTTTCAACCTAAAAAAAAAATCTGTTAAATTTTTAATTTCAATAATTACATTTTTAATACCTGATATTTAGAACTAGTTGTTTTTCATATTGTCCTGATCTTTGTTTCATGTTTACCTTTTTCCTGTGCTTTTGAGAATCTACAACATTACTTATTTTAAGGTCATCTCAGATACACTATTTTGTATTGTATCTGAAGTGACCATCTTGTGAATTTTGATTTTTTAATCTATTGCTCTTATCATTCTTTTCCTCATTGGTTTTGGAATTTTGGTTTGTAGGCCCAGCTATGATGGCATTTGTCTCCCCTTCCTTCCCTCTCTGTGCTCCTGTTGTCTGGTTTTGGGTGTCTCAATTTGGTGTTTATAATCCTGTGTATATAACCAGATATTATATTGTCAGCTTAGCACTTGCATCTTCTGGGGTTAGTGGGGAAACCTCAGATTAAGTCATGGCCTAGCAAGTGGCTTGGTACCTGATCTTAATGGGAAGATTTTTCTGTTTGTTTTTTTCCCTCATATTCTTAGGTATGCCTCTTTATATAAGTCATTTGCTTGGGAAAATTATAGCTTTTCTATGCTCCCCATTCATAGGCCTGGATCCAAACTGAACCCAGATTCAGTGTCTACCTCACTGAGGCATTTTAAATCTCTGCTTCCCCCATCTATTGTGCCTGTTGCTGGACACAAAGCCCAAACACCTGAAGTTTCAACCCTGCTTTCTGTTTTTCACATCTGATATTTCATCACTGGTTCCATAGACATTTATCTTATTTTTAAGGATTGCTTTACTTTAAAAATTTTCCTTTTCCAGACTTTCTCTATAATTGATATTTTTGCTTAATGTATGGAACTGTCTCAGTGAACTGTGTCTGCTGTCTCAGTCTTCTTTTTCATTAAAACAAAACAAAACAAAATAACGTAAAGCTTAAAGTAAGACTGAAGAGATTCTTTTCATCATCTGAAAGAAATTCTTTCCTCAAAGTCTTAAATGTATAACTATATTTTAGTCTCCATTCTAAAATCTTTCATGAGAGTGAAGTTTCAAAAATTATTTTCCTAAATTTGTACAAATTATTTTTAATCTGCTAGTTGCTGGTCAAGATTTTTAAAGTTTAAAGTGATATAACTTTTAGAAGAGTTAAGTCACATTTTTGTCTTTTGATGACATACTAGCAAAAGGGTATTTGCAAATGATATTTCTTATAAAGAGAGACTTATTTTTAGTAGCTTAGTCAAACTTATTTTCATGGATTTATTTTGTAAAAATAAAACTTGGGGTTGAATATGCTTTATCTGAGTCATTAATTTGGGATAATCTTTTCACTGGAAAGTACAATGTCACACCAACCCTTGTCAAAATATAAAATTTTGAAAGTGCATTAAAAATAATGTAGTACTTACAATTTTGCATGAATATTTTAGTCACAGAGAGAAATCTATTTTAAATTAATAAGAAATATCTTCTCAAATGTGTAGTAGCTACTTGTTATGTGAGTTTTTATAACAATGCTGTTAAAATATTCATTTCTATGAATCATCTTTTTCAGATATTTGTCATAAGGGTATTTATTTATTCATTCGTGTCTAACATGTTTAGAGAATACAAAGTACATACTTTTTCAACAAAAAAGTTGCCAACTTTATCTTCATAAAAGGTAATACTGTTGGAATTAAAGATAGTAAAAAGATACCATTTTACTCCCTAAAAGGCACAATCAAAATAAATTCCTATATTAGATTAAATTGCATTTGGCTGATTTAGTCCTCTTTCGGTCTTTAGCCATTAGCTATCTCTGATTTCATGTCCCTTAATTTTCAAATTCTTTCACTTAATTGACAAGCAATAAGTAACAAATAATATAATTACAAACCTTCTAAGCCATTTTAGTAGTCTTTAGCTTAGTGTTTTATTCTGAAATTATACTTAAAGAATAATCTAGTCATAAACTAGATACAAAGAAACAAAGCTGACCAAGTTCACATGAATTATATATAAAAAGAACATGGGATCAGAGTCAGAGACCTGAATTTGTATTCTGTCTTCACCACTTAGTGCCTCTGTGACCTTAGGAAAGTTGAAGTCTCAGTTTCATCATCTGTGAAATACTGGAAATAACACATAACTCCTAGGTTTATTGCAGGATAAAATGAGATAATGTAAAATCATTGACCCAATGCTTATCCTATATCAGGGACTCTCTCAGTGATGATTATATCAGATATGAGAGTTAAAGATTATCTATTTGATTTCTTGGAACCAAAGTATCTAAACAAATGGCCTTTGTATTTTAGTCAATATTCCCCCCCGCCTTTTTTTTTTTGACTACTTACTATGAGACCTGTATAGTCTTAGTCTGGAAGTGCAGACATGAGCTTGAATTCTATGCTGGTGAGGAAGAACATTTATACTTAGAAAATTTTCCTAATTTCTAGTAAAGGTCAGATAGGATTTAGTTATGGGAATAAGAACCAGGATATAAGATAATCAGACATTAAGAAAACTATTATCTCAGTTTCTTGCTCTCTGTCTCTCTTTCTGGGTTCATATTTTCTCTCATCTCTACTTCTCCTTGTGGGTCAGCTTCTTTCATCTTTCTCCTGGCACATCAAATTTCTTTGTTCCAGTTGCTCATGTCAGTCCAGTGACGGCCACATTAGACTCTTTCAATGCAGGGACTGCACCTCTAATCTCTCTGGGTAACAACTTTGCAGTCCTTGGAGACAAATTCCCATTGACCCTGTTTTAGTTGACTGTCCACCTACTTCATTTGGCTGTGGCAGGTGGCAAGGTCATGGAGTAGGCTGCTTATTCAGAAGAAACTGAGAGCATCCAAGGATCTAAGGATGTGGTCTGTACCGGCAGGAATGAGTTAGTTTCTAACTACTAATAAATATTCCAAAGAAGGGGAAGTGTATTATTCAGAGAAAAGGGAGTTTTAAAAAAAGCCAGAGCATAGGCTGATTGAAATAAGATCAACCATGCCATATCTGACTTCATCTAAATTTTCTCACATCAAAATCTCTTATTATAATGCAGTGACAAAAGAGAAATATTTATGAGTGTTGAATAAACTATTACATGAATCTAAGAACTCCCTGGCAAAGAGTTTTGGTGTCTTGATAAAATGTTATAATTGTTCAAAACCTTCTTTTTTTTTTTAAGATTTTATTTTATTTATTTGTCAGAGAGAAAGAGCACAAGGAGGGGAAGTGGCAGGCAGAGGGAGAAATGGACTCCCTGCTGAGCAAGGAGCCTGATGCGGGACTGATCCCAGGACCCTGGGATCATGACCTAAGCCAAAGGCAGCCACCCAACCAACTGAGCCACCCAGGCGTCCCGTTCAAAACCTTCTTTAGACACCTTTATAAATTATATTTTTTTTGTGAACTCACTTGCTTCAGTCATCTTGCTGAATGAACAAAGACAAAACATTTGGCTTCACTCTACTCCAGAGATACAAATTGTTCCTAGAACCACAGCCAAATAGAAACTATTGGTTTGAAAAATGAACAGGTGAGAGCCTGTCTGTATGTATTTTTAAATATATATATGTTTATACAACAATATTTGAGGAAGGATTTATGGTAGCTCATTCAATATTGCATCAGAAAATATTACTTTACTAGGAGAAAGTAAACAGCATGTCCTACTGAAAGTGGATAAAGGACATCACTCTACATTACACACAAAAAAATCAATAGTATTATCTGGAATTTAGATCTAGGAAAAAAGAAGTGACATTCAAGGACAAAGGATAAGTTGGACAGAAGTAGAAACATAATTTGGATTCTTAACACCAACTAATTCTGTAGTGAGGATGGTGAAATTTAAAACATTGCAGCCAATTCAGAGAGGGGAACTTACCTAAATTAAAAGGAAAAAAAAAAAAAAACATTTCAGACTGTGTGCCAATCAGGAGAATTAATATATGATTTACATGCTGAAGATTACTTCTTTTTTTGAACAAAATTACCTGTAGTAAAGTTTCAGATCAACTAATACTGAATGTCTACCATATATTAGATTCCATACTAAGTTTCGAGGATAAAGAATTAATAAAAGTTACAATGCCTTCCTCTAAGGATTTTAAATGAGAATATTAGATGAGTAAAACATGAATACACATAATTATTAGTTCACTGTTACTTTCAGAATGATAGGAGCATGTATACAGTACCAAAAAAATATGAAGAAAGTTATGTTGAAACTACCAGTGTGTAAATCACAGTTTGATTACTAATCCTATAGGTTTCAGGTTTATGAAGACTGGAGATTTCACCATAAATCCTGATGTTGCCTTGCTGAGGTGAAAAGAATTGACAACAGATTTCTTTTCTTTGGAGCATCAAAACCTTAGGCCAAATGCTTGAGGTGTTAAATATTAAATCAAAACCCAGTCAATGGATAAAGGAGTTTTTTGTTTGTTTGTTTGTTTTATATAGTAGGGCCTTCCCATGCATCTGAAATCAAGCTTGGTAGACAATTACCTACTTCACGCCTTGTGCATGGAAAGGGTTCCCTTTCAACATGACCCCACTTGGGACTCCTGTTTGTGACAGATCTAAGACAACGTTCCTGGCTTTCTTGTACCTATTTTTCATTCCATAGTCCCAGTTTATTCTTGCCTATGACGTTGTATGGTTTTCTTCTTATGACCTTATACTCTAGGTAACATTTGAAGGCTATCCCTCATTTGTGTGCTCAGACTTGGCATCCATGATTCCCTTTATTTTGTCTTGATGACCTCAGTTCTCCCTAAACTTTTTCCAGTAGTTTCATGTCTGTCTACATTATTATATATCAATAGTGACATACAATTTTTTATGCCTTGATTACCTGGCCCAGATTTTGTCCCTTTCTCCTTGCAGCTTCCCATAAAAATTTTGGGATTATATTAGGGATATCTAATAGTTCTCCCGTATTGCTCAAAATCTGCTTTATATTTGGTTATTAGATCAAGGTTTAACAAACTTTAAGCAAAAGCTATATTTATTTTTATTCTCACTGTATCTACAGATTCCATCAAACCCACCCCCCTCCTTCTCCTAGTGCCAGTGTGAAGCATCTTGGGATAAATCTGTGATTAGAAGCTTAACTTGGACATGTTCAGTAAATACCTGTTAACAGTAGTGCGAGTGAATGGGTTGGTAGACAATGGAAGCCATAGGGTAAGTTCCTAAGTACCAGTCTCTCCTCTCACTGCAATGTTTTGTCTCTGCTTAGATATTTGACTAACAAATGTCATTAAAAATACAAGTATTATTTAGGAGAATAATTCCTTAGGAATTATTTGACAACCTCAATTATGATTACATACATTAGTAATACTTTGTTGACGTTTCCGTTGAGAGCACATGTAGAACACAGGACAAAGATATGAATAGATGGGAGGCAACGTTAGAGGGAAGTGAATGGAAGGATTTTTATGATACCACGTACACTAATTACTGAGACTGAGCAATTAGGAAATTTCTGTCCTAATCTTAGATTTGCCTCTGACTATAATTGGCAAACCATTGAATCCATGTTTTCTAAATTTTCTTTTGAAAATAAAAGAAATTAGGTTTGATACTTGAAGTGCCTTTGCTCACCCTGTGCAAATTTTGGCATGGGGGTTAGAGCTTCCTTCTTTGCTTTAGGTTATTTTTTACTAAAAATAAAAATATTTTTATTGCTTTAAACATTCCACTGAAATGATAGCAATTTATAAATCATGAAAAGGACAAAGTAAAATACAGAACACCAAAAATATTGTAAACACTTTTGAGGTGTGGGGGTTACTTGTATTTAAGTATCTTTTTTTTATTTATTTTTTTATTATTATGTTATGTTAATCACCATACATTACATCATTAGTTTTTGATGTAGTGTTCCATGATTCATTGTTTGCATATAACACCCAGTGCTCCATGCAGAAAGTGCCCTCTTTAATACCCATCACCAGGCTAACCCATCCCCCCACCCCCCTCTCCTCAAGTATCCTTTTTAATATGGGATATTAGTAAGATACACAGAGTGCAAAAATACAGAATTAGCAATTGTATACATTAGTGGCATTGAACACCCTGAGTGCTTGCATTTCATATTCTTTCCATATTCTTCTAATTTTTAGTTATTCAATTCTCTCACATTCTGAACTCCCACTCTTCTAGTCAAGGATTTATAAACCATATATAATAAGGCATAAATATATGATAGAAGTTGAATTTCTTACTCCTTTCAAGAACACATTCATTTAAGCAGGGTCAAGTGTTTAAGCCATATGACTGGCATTCAGTGTGGAAATATCAAGAATCAGCCCATGGTTAAAAAGTTTTCTTTTTCTCTTTAAGAGCAGAACCTTCCAATGCAACTGAAATCAAACATTGGCAATTAACTCTTTCATGCTAAGACAATGCTATTCTTAAATTCATTATCTGTTCTCTTATATTTCAGAAAAACTTGTATATGAATTATCCATAGCATAAAATTTGCTTAAATGTTGTATTTTTCATGTCATAGTTACAAAGATATTTTAACAATAGGACAAAACACAAAATGTATAAAAATTGAAGTAAATTGAATTTGACTTTACCTATGCTATCTGAATCTAAGACATAGTAGACAAATCAATTTTTTTTTTTTACTTGTATGCATTTATATGCTAAATGGGAGAGGAGAAACATTACTTTAAATCTAGAGAGTCTGAGTATATTATACAATGGAGTTTAGAGTGTTAGACTGTTTTGAGGGCCGTGTCATCTTGGCAGTTTTCAAAGGTGGTATGGAAGTCTGGGCCTGAGGAAATGGTCCTGTGTAAATAGTGTAAGCACTGACCAGAAAGGCAAAAAGTGATGGAGAATAACAGAGCAATGGATGCTGACCATTTTTAATCCCTTCATTGTAGATTTATTGGTCTTAGTTTCTGTGGCCTGGGAAAATTAATTTTATTGGTATTCCCTGTTCATATTTTTCCTTTTATTTCTAGTATATTATCTGTACACAATAACACAAGATAACAGTTTGCAAATAGGGTATTAAAAAGCTTAGAGAACTTAATTTGATTTACCTTTGAGATTTATTACCTTGAAAAAAAGAGGCATAGGAGAGAGATTCAAGAACTTCATTGTACAACAAATTGAATGAGACCGAGAGCTGAGATTTTAGAATATAAATTAATTGATTAATATGTAATCTGGTTGTAAACAAACATAATGTACTTATCTGTGTTTATCTCCATTAAGGATAGATAATTTCTGCTTGAGAAGTATGCCTGCAAATTAAAAATACAGTATAAGCATTATTCTATCTTTTCACAAATATGAATACGTGTGTTCCTACTATTTAAAAAAATACTTCACTTATAAAGTCTGAGCGGCTCTGATGGGCAATCGAATTAAACTCCCATCACAAGACAAAATGATCGTCCTATCCATTCATAACTGTAACACTCAATATCATTGCTGACTATATATGGTGTGGACTTCTAAGTTAGCTTTATAGAAGCCTGAATTTAACAACAGTTATGTTGGTATATATGTGACTTTGTATATTTCATTAAAAATATATAAATTTGCCATTATCCCATACTCAAAATCTTAGGCGTAATTCACAAGAGTTAAAACTTAAAATGAGGGGCTCCTGGGTGGCTCAGTCGTTAAGCATCGGCCTTTGGCTCAGGTCATGGTCCCAGGGTCCTGGGATCGAGCCCTGCATCGGGCTCCTTGCTCGGCGGGAAGCCTGCTTCTCCCTCTCCCATTCCCCCTGCTTGTGTTCCTTCTCTAGCTATGTCTCTCTCTGTCAAATAAATAAAAATCTTTAAAACAGCAACAACAACAATAAAAAACTTAAAATGATGTGTGCAAAGAGGGATGCAAAGGAGTTTTAAGTTATTTTTCAGATTTAAGGTAAAGCTTTTTGACCACACTTTAACAGGTGCTATATTGTTATTTTTAAAGCATCACTGGAATGTATTCCATTTGAAAATATAAAGACTTTTTGCTGAAAGCTGAAACCACTGAAAGTAGCAAAGGCCATCCAGAAAACGGTCTTTTTACTGAGGGACTGCTACCTTACTTAGAGACTATTAATTTGAAATGATTATAACACAGTGTGAAAACTATTACATTTATAAAACATCAAGCCTGATTCCTTTGTAAAAAGTCTCACCAATCTGAGATTTTAAATATAAATTATTCAATAGCTACTTCTTTTTTGTACTTTTTAAGTGATTATGCACTGTAAATATGGGGTGGTTTCAAAATAAAAAATTCACAGGGGACTACAGCTTCCAACTAAGATGGAGTGGAGTAACACGATCTACACTTTCACAAGAAAACAAAACAAATTTCTCTCTATATATATTTCAATTATTGGAAACCAGATAACACAGGACAGTGATCCCATCCTAATCCCTCCTGCCTACCTCTAGCTCGGGTTTTATCCTAAATTTTGAAATGGAAAAATTAATTCTGCAAGCACCTACTTTATCTGCCAGTCTTCCATGGCTGACAAGGTTCCTAAGAATATATACAGAGCACAAGAGTAAGAAATTATGGAGAAAATAACATTAATTATTTGAAATATAATTCTGCTCAGACTGTTAAGATGAAGATGTCAGGCACAGATTTGGGTGCTGGTTGGGGCCTCTGATCTTTCAGCACATCAAATGGTCAGATGGTTGTTTGGTAGATTTTTCTGGTTGTGTTTCTCATATGATATCTGTTCTAAATTATTCTTTGTTCTAAATCTATCATCTCTTGTTACTCTCCTTGAAACTGTCAACAGAAAGCAAAACTTCCTTATGGTTTGATAACAATTATTTTGGTAACTGTGACTAGGAGCAAAAAAGTAGAGGTGAATGAAATATTTTTAGTATAGTTGGCCAAAGTCTGAGTGAACTACTACAGTTGCCTAAGGGAAATTGTGCTTAATAAAGAGCTGTTGCAAATTGGTGCTAATTACCATCATTTACATTTTCATAGATAATAATCAAGGACAAAAATGATACAATTAATGATATTTTCATCTCTTTTATGGAGATGAGACTTCTAGAAGATTAAATAAATACATAAGTTAAGTAGCCAAAGAATAGGATTTGATTTTCAGAACCTCAGCCTATGATTCAGGAATTATTTGATCCTAGAAAAGACAATGAATATGTTTGGTGGGAGAACCTATAACTTGATCGAATTTAATTTGATCGATAACTTGATTAAATGTAATGGGGTAGATAAGATCATATGGTCATTTTCAAATGTTAATATAATTCAAATCAATAATACATTTTAAAAATAAAATTTAACAAATTTTAAATTTAATTCACTTAAAAATAAAATTTATTTAAAGATAAATTTATTTAAAAATAAAATTTAGAAAAAAATAACATAAAATTTAGGTGTGTCAAATCCAAAAGATTTAAACTAAGAAAAGGAAAACTGGTTACAAGCAGGGCTTTTTGATATGCTCAGATTTTTAAATATGAATTTATAAATGATGTGTAAGAAGTCTTACATAACCATAATAAAAATATCCCACAAGAATAGAGTTAAAAGCTATAGATCTTAAAGAAGATGTTAATGAATGCTTTTTTTTAAATTTTATTTTATTATGTTAGTCACCATTCATTACATCATTAGTTTTTGATGTAGTGTTCCATGATTCATTGTTTGCGTATAATACCCAGTGCTCCATCCAATACGTGCCCTCCTTAATACCCATCACAGGGCTAACCCATCCCCCCACCACCCTCCCCTCTAAAACCCTCAGTTTGTTTCTCAGAGTCCATAGTCTCTCATGGTTCGTCTCCCCCTCTGAATTCCCCCACTGTTAATGAATGCTTTTAAGGCTATTTTCACAAGAACAAGAAAGAATTCCTATTTGGAATAAACAATGTAAAAATAAGAAGGAGAGAAAGAGAGAGACAGAACACAAAATTACTACTTTTATTTTTTTGGGTTTTTTGGCTATTTGCTTCCTTAGTAGGAAATGTGTACATATTATTAGGGTAATTACATTGGAGAACACTGAGAAATATCAGATATTAAAGGCAGGAATGTAACATTGCTGTTGGTAATCTCTTAGATATAATAGACATGGGACAATATACTAGAAGATGGAATATTCATAGATGTTGACATTGTTTTTTAAAAAAGTAAAAAGTAGTCAGTCACTCCTGGGGGGTGGGAGGGATGGGGTGGCTGGGTGATAGACATTGGGGAGGGTATGTGCTATGGTGAGCGCTGTGAATTGTGTAAGACTGTTGAATCACAGACCTGTACCTCTGAAACAAATAATACATTATATGTTAAAAAAAAAAAGACAATAGGAAGGGAAAAATGAAGGGGGGGGGAATTGGAGGGGGAGATGAACCATGAGAGACTATGGACTCTGAGAAACAAACTGAGGGTTCTAGAGGGGAGGGGGGTGGGGGGATGGGTTAGCCTGGTGATGGGTATAAAGAGGGCACGTACTGAATGGAGCACTGGGTGTTATACGCAAACAATGAATCATGGAACACTACATCAAAAACTAATGATGTAATGTATGGTGATTAACATAACATAATAAAATTAAAAAAAATGTTAGGGAAGTTTTAGACTTTTAAAGGGCATACTTTGGGGTGCAGGAGAATTCAAGGCAATCTCTTCCTATATTTCAAAGATCAACTGACATCTCATAGGAATACTCAGGATGGATAAAATGGGGTGGAAAGTGTTTATGTGAGAAAGAATAATAAATGCAAATGTTTAGTCAAAAAAAATAAAAAAAATAAAAAAAGTAAAAAGTAAACTGAAGATCAAGAGTTCAGTCCTTGGTAGTGCCTATGAATAAATTATTAAAATTAATTATTTTTAAGTTATTTAAAAGAAAAATTAATCTCTGACTTTATTAAGAACATTTCTCTGAAAGACGTATTTCCTTTTTAAAAAAAATTTTTTTAACTTGGTTAATATCACTGTAACTGTAAACCAAAACGTGGTTTCTTGGTCTCTGTTGCTGTAGACTAACTTTATCAAAATAAGAGTGGTTAAGTGCAAGTTCTGTTTTGTTTTGTTTTAGATCTTATCTATTTATTTGACAGAGAGAGACAGTGAGAGAGGGAACACAAGCAAGGGGAGCTGGAGAGGGAGAAGCAGGCTTCCCGCTGAGCAGGGAGCCCAATGCGGGGCTCTATCCCAGGACTCTAGGATCATGACCTGAGCCGAAGGCAGACGCTTATCGACTGAGCCACCCAGGCGCCCTTAAGTGCAAGTTTAATAGGAACCAAGATAGTATGACCTAAAAGTTACATAAAGAATTTCCATAAGTTCCATTATAGCAGCAGCAAAGAATCAAAGAGAAGAACAAAGATAACAAAAGAAAAATCCCATGGATTACAACTTCATTAGAGCCAGGTGACAGGGGATTTCACTTTCAGTTAGGATGTGAAAAGACATGCTCATCCTTCACTCCTGGAGTAACACAAAAGGAAACCTAGGGAAAATAGAAAATCATACTTATCTATGAGACTACTGAAGAGCAGTGGATGCAGGAAAGTCCTGATGAACCAATTCCCAGAAAGAGAACCAATTCATATGTGAGTAGTGACCCAACTGCTTGGTCTGGTTCAGGCAGGAGTAGGAGGAAGTCTGGCAAAAAATATAAGAAATTGACCCCCTGGGGTGAGGCCAGGTAAGCTATTGGTTAAAATAGGGGCACGCAGGAACGCTTATGGTCTTGAATACAGTCAAAATGAGAGAATAGTTTGCTTGTTCCAACAACTGTCTCCACAGTCCGACAGCATTACCAGCTTTGCTGAGAAAAGTACAGTGAAGGTAGGGCTGAAAAGCAAGAGAACAAAGCAAAACACAACAAATCAATCAATCAGTCTAATGCCAAGCACTTTAATATTGGAGTCCCCGAGGAGAGAAACAACAAAACAGGACAGAATGTGTTCAAAGAAATGGTGATTAGACAGTTTCCAAATTTCATGAGAGACATTAATTCACAAATTTAAGATATTCAGCAAATTCCAGACAGGATAATGCAAGAAAATCATACTAAGGTACATCATAGTAATACTACTGAAAATTCATGATAAATTCTAAAAGCATCCAGAGAAAAAAGTCACATTATGTACAGAAAAAGTTAAATCTGGTGTCTGACTTCTTATTACGAACAAAGCATGCCAGATGGTATGGAATGATATCTTTAAAGTCGTTTAGAAAAAACAAACAAACGAACAAACACAGCCCCTTCAAAAAACAAACAAAAAAGGCAACTATAAATATAGGTTTATATGCAGCAAAAGTAACCTTCTAAAGTAAAGGCTAAATAAAGACATTTTCCAGATAAACAAAAGGCAATACAACTTGTGGTGGCCAAAAGTTCTACATCACAAGAAATGCTAAAGACAGGGCATCTGGGTGACTCAGTCAGTTAAGTATCTGGTTTTAGCTCAGGCCATGATCCCATAGTCTTGGGATCTGGGCCCCAGGGCGGGCTCCCTGCTCAGCGGGGAGTCTGCTTCTCCCTCTCCCTCTGCACCCCCGACTCGTGCATGCTCTTCCTCTCCCTCTCAAATAAATCAATACAATCTTAAAAAAAAAAAAAGAAAGAAACGCTAAAGGCAATTCTTCAGTCTAAAAAAAAGAAAGAAGTTGGAAAGGTAAATCTACAGGAAGCACTGAAGAGCATTATAAATGATAAGTAAGTACTTTTAAAACACTTTTTCTTTCTTAATTTCTTTAAAATACAAATTGTGTCTTTAAAGAACAAATAGTAACATTTGTTGTGGGGTTTTTTCACAAGTAGTGATAAATGACATCATAACAATAGCATAAAAAGATAGCAATAGAGTATCATGGAACATTACTTTTGTAACCATCTTATATTATACCTAAACTGGAATATTTTTTTTATTTTAATTCCAGTGTAGTTAACATACAGTGTTATACTAGTTTCGGGTGTACAATATAGTGATATAACAATTCTATGTATTACTCAGTGCTCATCATGGTAAATGTACTTTTAATCCCCATCACCTATTTCACCTATCCCCCTACTCACCTCCCCTCTGGTCCATGTTTTCTCTCCATAGTTAGGAGTCTATAGTTTTCTGGCTTGTCTTTTTCCTTTGTTCATGTTTTGTTTCTTAAATTCCACATATGAGTGAAATCATAAGTTATTTGTCTTTTTCGACTGACTTATTTCACTTAGCATAATACTCTCTAGCTCCATCCATGTTGTTGCAAATGGCAAGATTTCGTTCTTTTTTATGGCTGAGTAATATTCCATTATATATATCACTTCTTCCTTAGCCATTCATCTATCAATAGACGCTTACATAATTTGGCTATTGTAAATAATACTGCAGTAGACATAGGCGTGTATATATCTTTTTAAATTAGTGTTTTCATATTCTTTGAGTAAATAACCAGTAGTGGAATTATTGGATCATATAATAATTCTATTTTTAATTTTTTGAGGAACTTCCACTGTTTTCCATAGTGGCTGCACCAATTTGCCTTCCCACCAACAGTGCACAAGGGTTCCTTTTTCTCCAAATCCTTGGGAACATTTGTTACTTGTGTTTTTGATTTTAGCCATTCTGATAGGTGTGAGGTGATATATCCTTGTGGTTTTGATTTGCATTTCCCTGATGATTAGGGTGTTGAACATCTTTTCCTGTGTCTGCTAGCCATCTATATGTCTTCTTTGGAGAAATGTCTATTCATGTCTTCTGCCCATTTTTAAATTGGATTATTTGGTTTTTTTGTGCATTGAGTTGTGTAAATTCTTTATACATTTTGGATACTAACTCTTTATCAGATATGTCATTTGCAAATATCTTCTCTCATTCAGTAGGCTGTCTTTTAGTTTTGTTCATTGTTTCCTTTGCTGTGCAGAAGCTTTTTATTTTGATGTAGTTCCAATTGTTTATTTTTGTTTTGTTTCCCTTGCTTCAGGAGACATATCTAGAAAAATGTTTTTATGGCTGATGTCAGCAAAATTATGGCCTATGCTCTCTTCTAGGATTTTTATGGTTTTGAGTCTTCCATTTAGGTCTTTAATCCATTTTGAGTTTATTTTTGTGTATGGTGTAGGAAAATTGTCCAGTTTTTCTTTTGCATGTAGTTATCCAGTTTTCTTTCCCAACACCACTTTTTGAAGAGACTGTCTTTTTTCCATTGAATATTCTTGCCTCTTTGTCAAAGATTAGTTGACCATATAAGTGTGGGTTTATTTCTGGGCTCTTTATTCTGTTCCATTGATCTAGGTGTCTATTTTTGTGCCAGTCCCATACTGTTTTGATTACTACAGCTTTGTGGTATATCTTGAAATCTGGGATTGTGATACCTCCAGTTTTGTTCTTCTTTTTCAAGATTTCTTTGGCTATTCAGGGTCCTTTGTGGCTCCATAAACAAATTTTAGGATTTTTGTTCTAGTTCTATGAAAAATGTTACTGGTATTTTGATAGAGATTGCATTAAATCTGTAGATTGCTTTGGGTAATATGAACATTTTAACAATATTTTCTTCCAGTCCATGAACATGGAATATCTTTCCATTTGTTTTTGTTGTACTCAATTTCTTGCATCCATGTTTTATAGTTTTCAGAGTACAGGTCTTTCACCTCCTTGGTTAAGTTTATTTCTAGTTATTTTATTATTTTTGGTTCAGTTGTAAGTAGGATTTTTTTCTTCATTTCTCTTGCTGCTAATTCATTATTAGTGTATAGAAAAGCAACTAATTTTGTATCCTGTGACCTTATGGAATTAATTTATCAGTTTAATAGGTTTTTGGTAGAGTTTTTATTTAGGGTTTTCTATGTATATAATATTATGTCGTCTGCAAATAGTGAATGTTTTACTTCTTCCTTACCAATTTGGATGCCCTCTGTGTCTTTTTCTTGTCTGATTGCTGTTGCTAGGACTTCCAGTACTATGTAGAATAAAAATGGTGAGAGTGGATATCTTTGTATTATTCCTGATCTGAGGGGAAAAGGTCTCAGTTTTTCACCATTGTGTATGATGTTAGCTGTGGGTTTTTCATATATGGTTTTTATTATGCTGAGGTATGTTCCTTAAACCTACTTTGCTGATGGTTTTTATCATGAATGAATGTTGTTCTTTGTCAAATGCCTTTTCTGTGTCTATTGCAATAATTAAATGGCTTTAATCCTTTCTCTTGTTGAGATGATGTATCACACTGATTGATTTGCAAATATTGAACCACCCCGGCAACCCGGCAACCTAGGAATAAATCCCACTTGATCTTGGCGAATGGTTTTTTATAATGTGTTGTTGGATTTTGTTTGCTAATATTTTGTTAAAGATTTTTGCATCTATGTTCATCAGAGATACTGGCAGTAGTTTTCTTTTTTTTGTAATGTCTTTATCTGGTTTTGGTATCAGGATAATGCTAGCCTCATCAAATAACTTTGGAAGTTTTCCTACTTTTATCTTTTGGAATAGTTTGAGAAAAATAGGTATTAATTCTTCTTCAAATGTTTGGTAGGATTCACCTTTGAAGCTGTCTGGTCCTGGACTTTTGTTTGTTGGGAGTTTTTTAATAACTGATTCAATTCATTGCTGGTAATTGGTCTGTTCAAATTTTCTATTTCTTCCTGATTCAGTTTTCAGAGGTTATATGTTTCTAGGCAGTTATCTGTTCCTTCCAGTTTGTCTAATTTGTTGGCATGCAATTTTTCATAATATTCTCTTATAATCCTTTGTATTTCTGTGGTGTTGGTTATTATTTCTCCTCTTTCATTTCTGATTTTATTTGAGTCCTCTCTCTTTTTCTCTTTCTTTTTTCTGTTTTATTCCTTTCCTTTCCTTTCCTTCTATCTTTGTTTCTTTTAAATTTTTTTTTATTTATGGCCTTGCTAAAGGTCTATCAATTTTGCTGAACTTTTCTAAGAACCAGCTCAGCTCCTGGTTTCACTGATCTGTTCTATTGTGGGTTTTTTTTGTTTTGTTTGTTTTGTTTGTTTTTTAGTTTCTATATTGTTTATTTTTGCTCTAATCTTTATTATTTCCTTCCTCCTACTGGTTTTGGATTTTGTTTATTCTTCTTTTTCTAGCTTCTTTAGGTATAAGGTTAAGTTGTTTATTTGAGATTTTTCTTGTTTCTTGAATTAGGCCTGTGTTGCTATAAACTTCCCTCTTAGAACAGTTTTTGCTGAATCCCAAAGATTTTGGACCATTGTATTTTCATTTTTATTTGTCTACATGTATTTTTTAATTTCCTCTTTGATTTCTTGATTGGCCCATTCATTGTTTAGTGGCATGTTATTTAACCTTCGTGTATTTGTGTTTTTTCCAGTTGTTTATTTGTTTTGTGGTTGATTTCTAGTTGCATAGCATTGTGGTTGGAAAAGATGCATGGTATGACTTAACTCATTTGAATTTGTTGAGACTTCTTTTGTGGCCTAATATGTGATCTGTTCTGGAGAATGTTTCATGCGCACTTGAAAAGAATGTGTATTCTGCTGTTTTAGAATGGAATGTTTCAAATATAGCTATGAGATCCATCTGGTCCAGTGTGTCATTCAAAGCCACTGTCTCCTTGCTGATTTTCTAAACTGGTGTAATATTAATTCAAGAAAGATTGTGATAAATCAAGGATACTATTTTAGTCCTTAGAACAACCACTAAAACATTAAAACAGAGGTATTCATAAAAATGACAGAGGGAGTAAAATGAAATGCCCAAAGGATTATTTTGAAAGTACTCAGTTGGGGATGCCTGGTTGGCTCATTCAGTTAAGTGTTGGCCTTCAGTTCAGGTCATGATCCCAGGGTCCTACATTGGGCCCTTTGCTCAGCGGGGAGACTGCTTCTCCCTCTGCCTGCTGCTTCCCCCTGCTTGTGTGCTTCCCCTGCTTGTGTGTTCTTTCTTTCTCTCTGACAAATAAATAAATAGCCTTATCACAGGGATTGTTCAATGTTACAGCTAAATGACAGTATTTTGGGAATAGTATATAGAGGGATCCTGCCTTGGGTAGAACATCAAATAAAATGGAAGAAAAGGCCCCGTCAGATTCTAGGAATCTATTATCTGCTATTTTATTGCAATACTCACAATTTCAGTTTTCTGATTGCCCTTCCTCTGCAGCCCAAAAAGCATATTGTATCCTTTAGAGGTCATCTTTATTTATCAATAGATTTTCATTGTATTCATAATTGCCTTAGGAATTAAGGTACTTTCCAGATATAAAGAAAAATGTTCATAATCTTAAATAAGAGGGAGTTCTCATATCTTATTAAAACTTAAACTTCATTAGAATTTTCAAGCTCCATTAAACTTAGTTAAGCCTCATTAAATGAGGCTTAGTGTGTTTAGCCTTCTTAAACCAAGCTGGGAATAACTAAACTTTTTGAAATCCTGATTATGCTTTTAGGCTCAAAAGACTAGATAATACTGGTTAAGCATCAAAAGCTAATTAACCGGGGATCATTTACCATCTTTTCATCATGGTTGACAGAACACTTAAATTGTTAAATCAATTTGAATTCCATTAAATAGTTTTAAATATTGTTAAAATTTGTTAAGCTTCATTAATCCAATTAATCATCATAAAGACAGTAAATACAAACTTTTGTTCAATTTTTAAGAAAAATTCTTGTTTGGTTTGGACAAAATTCATTAAGTTTATGAGTAACTGACATTAATATTTTTGTCTTCCTTTAGAATTATTAAGCTACTCCTATTTAGAAATGAAGACACTGAATCAGTGGAATTATAAGCATTTCCTTTATCAACCTATACATCCAATGTCATAGAGACTCATTTAAAATCTGTTGCACCGTTTATGATTTAGACTTTCTCTATCTCTATCATTTCTAGCTCTCTATTTATCATCTAAATGAATAATGAATGAGTGGGTAAATATTGCCAGATATAATTCCATATATATAATTATTTGTTATTAAAGGGAAGGAAATGAATAGCAAAGGGCACCTGAAGGAACCCACAGTTATTTTTTGGATTACCTTTTGCCCTCTGGTGAGCCATTAGACTATTTCTTTATTTCAGTACCATGTGAATTGATATTTGAGGATGTCTCTACACTCTTCAGAAAGTTAAATATTCTTAACGATTTCCTTCTAATTTCTTTTCAATTAAAGGAATGTATCAATCAGAATAAGGTAATGTAAAAGGGAAATGAAATGCTTGAAAAATGTTTTAAAAAAGTAACATTTGTTCATTCTTTAACAAATATTTTCATTTAAGCATGGGATGCTGTTGTTTATGTACAACTTATTATTTATTGATCAGATAATACCCAGGTCATGAAGGACAGTTAACTTAAATCAGTCACTTAATGCCCAGGGCCAGTCTCTACCAGGTTACAGTAGCAATGCTAGAACTGTGCAGAAGAGGATGAGTCCTTAGTCTAAAACCCTACTCTGGGTTCCCTTATAACTTGCCAAGTTTTACTGACATTTCCAGTGCTATTGGACATGGCAGGTAATAAAGATAAGAATAAGAATCCAAGCGAACATTGTATCTCTTTTCTCACAGGGTATAGTGTAGATTGTCTCTCACTTTAGAAAGGGTATTACAGCATACCTTTCTTTTCTAGATACTGGACAGATATGTTGGGCTCCTTAACTTTTGCAAGGTTCATCCCATATCCTCTTGCATGCCTGTGTTTTACTAAGGCAGCTAGAAAGTTTGTCCCATCCTGTAGCCAGGGCCAATCAGCATGATGTCATCAATAAAATGAACCAACCTGATAGTTGAGGAATAACAGGTCAGTCAAGGTCCCTCTGGATTATGTGATGACCAGGAGCAGATGAATCGACATATCCTGTGATAAAACAGTCAGGATGTTTTATGTTTATGTCTGTTGATAGGAATCTAAAGAAAGCAAAATAGGAGTGCCTGGAGGGCTCAGTTGGTTAAGTGCCTGTCTTTGGCTCAGGTCATGATCCCAGGGTCCTGGGATTGAGCCCCACATTGGGCTCCCTGCTCAGCAGGGAGCCTGCTTCTCCCTCTCCCTCTGCCTGCCGCTCCCCCTGCTTATGCTCTCTTGTTCTCTCTGTCTCTCAAATAAATAAATAAAATCTTAAAAAAAATAAAGCAAAATAGGTATGTTGGGATGTATTGGTTTTATCCACTAAAATCTCTGTTTTCCCATCACAGTTGTGATTGGTAAAATGATCTGATTAAGTTTGCAATAGTATCTAATCATTTATTTTGCAAGGCCTCTCTGGCTTTTGTATCAACCACAAAGGTAAATTAATGGGAGAAACAGTAAGAATCATCAGCAGTCTTCTAGGTATTTGAAAATTGCTTTGATTTCTGCCCATCTCCTGGGATAGGACATTGCTTTTAATTTACTCTCTTGGTGCAGGTGTGATATAATGGCTTCCACATGACACACTTACCATAATGACCCTCACTTCACAGGAACAAATCTAGGGATTCTTTTGGTTGCTAAGTATATATTCTAGAACCAAAGAAAGAACCACAGCATATGGCCATGACTTTAGTAGATGTCTCATGAGATGAGATGCCTCACACCACAATTTCATCTTTAAACTGACTTCCAATGCCACTTATTCTGGCCATGAATCGTAGCAGGGTTTTGGGTCTTTAAAGATTAGCTTCAGGGGCGCCTGGGTGGCTCAGTCGTTAAGCGTCTGCCTTCGGCTCAGGTCATGATCCCAGGTCCTGGGATCGAGCCCCGCATCGGGCTCCCTGCTCGGCGGGAAGCCTGCTTCTCCCTCTCCCACTCCCCCTGCTTGTGTTCCCTCTCTCGCTGTGTCTCTGTCTGTCAAATAAATAAATAAAATCTTTAAAAAAAAAATAAAGATTAGCTTCAATTCAGAGCCAACATCTAATATTTCTGGAAGGTCTGGATATTTCCCTTTCCCCAGACATGCTCACCTTGCTAATATTTACATTAGCAAGTTTCTGCAATTCTTTTGGATAAGGGCTATCTTTTTCCAGAGTAGATCTTTTATTTCTCCATTTGGAGTATGGTAGGATAAAAATCTCTTGTTTGGGACTAGAAGCAATAAGAAGTGGTGAGGTCTGGTCTTTATGCAAAACAGGCATCCTTGAGGCAACTGCCTGAAGTGAAAGATTTTATGGACAGTAATGCTGGTAAGGATTGGCTGCTTTTACAATTAAGGAAGGTTTAGGATAATTTAGGGATTCAAATTTCTTGGTCCTCTCTGTTTTTACCAAAATGGCCCACTATTCTAGGTTCCAGTGTCTTGCACACCATGCCTTAATGTTAGTGAAGAGGCCTGGTAGAGTGCTACATTTAATTGGCACTGCAACTTTGTAACCCTTTGTAACCCTCAAGCTCAGTGTTATCTGTCTTATGACTGTGGAAGATAAGGAATCTTCTGAAACTTTCATAGAGATTGTCTAATTCCTTTTCTTTATTCCCATGTTCTGAGCTGGGCATTCAAGAACTTAAACTTCTTACTATACCTAGGTAACATCTAGGGTTTTCAGGAGTGTAAGCACATCTTGAGGCTTGAAGCTACCTAATGCACAGGTATGGAAATAAGCAAAGGTGAAATAGTAATCATGTGTTCAGTGGAATTTGTCTGAGCCTCAGGTCTCTGATTTGTTCTGCTTCTCTCTGAAATACCTGAACCATAAACTCTGTTTTACTTCCGGCACTTCGGTGCATGAATTCTCTCCATTATTCCCAGTAACCACCACTAGCTTTTGACTCTGTGAGAACTCATTACAAAATTAAAATGTCTTAAGATTTCTCTTTTATAAATTTTTGTAACAGATTCATCCAGACTCCCCACATCTCCTGAGTCCTGTTGAGTAATGTTAGACATACATCTTCAGTTCCCTCATTGTGCTAAAAGAATGCAATCTTGTACAAGTACCTAATTCTTTTAATAATAAATGAAATTATATTTGGTTCCACAATGTATAAGAAAAATTCCTTGGTGTCCATCTTTCACTTATTTATAGAAACCATCAATCTTTAATATTAACTCACTCAAATTTTGCTTTCTATCTCAATATGAACAAGTTAATGATCAAGAATAAAATCTAGTATAAGAAACATATTCTAAGTTATTTCATTGAAAAAAAGGGCAGGTCTATTTGATAAGTAACATTATGCATTAAAAAGCTTTTTCTTTTTTTTTTTTTTTTTTTAAAGATTTTATTTATTTATTTGAGAGAGAGAGACACAACGAGAGCGGGAACACAAGCAGGGGGAGTGGGAGAGGGAGAAGCAGGCTTCCCGCTGAGCGGGGAGCCCGATGCGGGGCTCGATCCCAGGACCCTGAGACCATGACCCGAGCTGAAGGCAGACGCTTAACGAATGAGCCACCCAGGAGCCCCAAAAAGCTTTTTCTTATATAGAAATGCTTTTTTATAACACCCTCTACTATGCTATATTCTGCTTTGAATTAGTCTCCTCTGGAAGAGGAACTTAGAAAACTTGATTTAACTAACAGCTAAGAATGATTTATAATTAATATATCAATTATTCGTATGTAAATGTTTCCAGGCTACAAGAAATATGTATACAATTTGTCACATAAACAGGGCAATTTCTTCATAAGATAAATATACTTAGCAAATTATTTTCTCATAAAGCAAAGGTAAAATTAAGCTGAACCCTTACTGAAATATCAAAAATGTGAATAAGTCAGGACCAAATTAGCTTTTCCTGCAGACTTAAAAACAGTATCTAATAGCTTTACAATCATGTGATGTTTAATATCCATATATTTGCATATACTTTACTTTTAAAGATATCTTTAATATTTATATGGCAACACTGCTGAAAAATGTAGTGAATGTTAAAAGCAGCAATAAAATGCATTTATTGTTTGAAAAAGTGTCTCTCCCAAGACTAAATCAATGACTTCCATATTAAATTTTCTTAGTTTATGCTTCTCAACAATATTTTTTCTACTGCTGTAATGTCACAAATGTAGCAAGCTGACTGCAAATCAAACGATGTTTATTCTGCTTCTAGTCACTAACACTAAAACAAAAATTTTGGAATCCAAATTTACCTGACAATTTTGCAGATGATGCATGAGGCAGATTAGCATACCTCCCTTAATTTTCCTTCACTATTTTGGCTTCAATATTGAGAGCAAAAGCCAAGCATATCTGCATTCAAACAAAAAGGTAGTGAAAGAACAGTCACCTTACACTATGAAAAGTGCAGTTGATGGACAATTTAAATTGAATGTCTCCTGATGTTTTGGGAGCACTTTCAACCATCTGGGGAGAATTAGAACATTGTGGCGCAGAACCTGGGATTGTGGGTTGAATTGTGTCCCCAAAAAAAGATATATCGAAATCCTAACCCCTGGTACGTGTGAATGTGATTTTATTTGGAAATGGGATGGTTACAATCAAGTTAAGCAATCAAGTTAAGGTAACTTAACACTGAATTAGGACGGGCCCTAATCTTGTATGACTAGTGTCCTTATAAGAAGAGGAGAAATGACACAGGAGACACACAGGGAGAATGCCATGGGATGAGGGAAACAGAGTTTAGAATGATACATCAATAAGCCAAAGAGCACCAGAAATTGCTGGTGTGCACCAGAAGCTAAAGAACATCACGGAACATGTTCCTCAGAGCCTTCAGCAAGAGTATGGCTCTGCCAGCACCTTCTAGCCTCCAGAACTGTGAGAGAATAAATTTTTGTTGTTTTAACCCCCCAGTCAGTGTCAATTTGTTATAGCAGCCCTGAAACTAATAAACCTGAGGGGTTTTTTTATTTTTAAAAATGAAAGAATTAAAAAAATTATTGATGTATAGTTGACATGCGATATTATATTAGTTTCCAGTGTACAACATAGTGATTTGATCTTTATATACATTATGAAGTGATCACCATGTTACCATCCATCACCATACAATATTACTACAGTGTTACTGACTGTTTCCTAAGCTGTACTTTGCATCCATCCCCGTGGCTTATTTATTTTATAACTGGAAGTTTGTACTTCTTAATTCCCTTCACTTCTTTCACCCATATTTCCACTACCTCTGCTTTGGTAACTGCTGGTTTGTGCTCTGTATTTATGAGTCTGTTTGTTTTGTTTGCTTGTTTGTTTATTAGAATCCATATGTAAGTAAAATCATGTGGTAGTTGTCTTTCTTTGACTTATTCCACTTTGACTTATTAGGATAATACTCTCTAGGTCTATCCATGTTGTTGCAAATGGCAAGATTTCATTCCTTTTTATGACTGAATAATATTCCATTGTATATATGTACCACAGCTTCTTTACCTATTCATCTATTGGAGAACACTTAGGTTCCTCTTATATCTTGACTATTATATATAATGATGCAATGAACGTAGAGTGCATATATCTTTTTGAGCTAGTGTTTTTTTTTTTTTCTTCAGATAAATACCCAGAAGTGAAATTGCTGGATCGTATGGTATTTCAATTTTGAATCTTTTGAACAATGTCCATACTGTTTTCCATAGTGATTGCACCAGTTTACATTTCCACCAACAGTGTATAAGTGTTCCCTTTTCTCCACATCCTCTCCAACACTTATTATTTCTTGTCTTTTTGATACTAGTCATTCTGACAGGTGTGAGGTGATATCTCATTGTAGTTTTGATTTGCATTTCCCTGATGAAGAGTGATGTTGAGCATTTTTTCATGTGTCTGTTGGCCATCTGTATGTCTTCTTTGCAAAATGCCTATCAGGTGCTCTGCCCATTTTTTAATCAGATTGTGGTGATTTGGTGTTGAATTATAGTAGTTTTTTATCTTGGATATTAACCTCTCATTGGATATATCATTTGCAAATATATCATCTCCCATTCAGTAAGTTGTCTTTTAATCTTCTTGATGGTTTCTTTTGCTGTACAAATGCTGTTTAGTTTGATGCAGTCCCAATAGTTTATTTTTGCTTTTGTTGCCCTTGCCTGAGAAGACAGGTCCACAAAATATTGCTAAAAGGGTTTATTGCCTATGTTTTGTTCCTAGGATTTTTGTGGTTTCAAGTCTTACATTTAGGTCTTTAATCCATTTTGCATTTATTTTTGTGTTGGTGTTAAGAAAGTGGTCCAATTTCATTCTTTTGCATGTACCCTGCCCAGTTTTCCCAATGTCATTTACTGAAGAGACTGTCTTGTCCCCTTTGTCATATACTAATTGACCATATATGTATGGGTATATTTCTAGGCCCTCTGTTCTGTTCCATTGAATTATGTGTCTGTTTTTGTGCCACTACCATACGGTTTTGATTACTGTAGCTTTGTAGTATACAGTTAATCCTTGAACAACACAAGTTTAAACTATACATGTCCACTTATATGCAGATTTCTTTTTCAATAAATACAGTACTATACATGTATTTTCTTTATGATTTTCTTAATAGCATTTTCTTTTCTTTAGCTTATTTTATTGTAGAAATAGAGTATATAATACATATAACATACAAAATATGTGTTAATTGACTGTTTATGTTCCCAGTAAGGGTTCTAGTCAACAGTGGCTATTTAGTTAAGTTTTTGGGGATCAAAAGTTATACATGGGGGCGCCTTGGTGTCTAAGTTGGTTAAGCATCTGCCTTCAGCTTAGGTCCTGATCCCAGGGTCCTGGGATTGAGACCTGCATTGGACACCCTCCTCAGTGGGGAGTCTGCTTCTCCCTCTCCCTCTGAGCCTCCCCCCTGCTCGTTCTCTTGCTCCTTCTCTTTCGTCTCTCTCAAATGAATAAATAAAAAATTTTAAAAAAAGGTATACATGGATTTTTGACCATACCGGGAGGGTGACACCCCTAGCCCCCATGTTGTTCAAGGGTGAACTGTAGTTTGAAATCTAGGAGTGTGATACTTCCAGCTTTGTTCTTTTTCAAGATTGCTTTAACTTTTCAGGTCTTTTGTGGTTCCATACAAAGTTTAGGATTATTTATTTTAGTTCTGTGAAAAATGCCATTGGTATTTTGATAGGCATTGCATTGAATCTTTAAGTTGCTTTGGGTGCTATGGATGTTTTAATATTAATTCTTACAATCTATGATCATGGTATATCTTTCCATTTGTTTGTGTCTTTAATTTCTTTGACTGATGTCTTACAGTTGTCAGAGTACAGGTCTTTTACCTCTTTGGTAACATTTATTCCTAGGCATTTATTCTTTTTGATGCAATTGTAAATGGAATTTTCTTAAATTCTCTTTTTGATAGTTCATTATTAGTGAAACCTGAACTTCCATTAGAGGTACTGTTTCCACTGAGGCCTTTATTGAAATATGTGTTTTTAGAAGACCGTGAGTTAATATATCAGCAACTATTAACATATCTTCTGGAAAACAGATTCTCTGAAGAAGTGAAACAAAATCAGATATATTTTTGACAAGGATAAAGAAAGTTACAACATTTGGGACTCTATCCACAAAAGGAGTGAGACAGCTGGGGCCTGACTATTTGTATTCTCTACTTATTCACCAGGTAGAGCAAGAGCCCATTAACTGGAAAGAGGAAAAAAAAATAGCATTAGGTGCTAGCAAATAGGGTGTTGGAAATACCTATATAATTTCACACTGTATTGAAGATGAGGGCAGAAGACATCTAAATTTCCTATGATGTTCATATTAAGACCAAGGGTAAGAGGGATAAAGAAATTCATTACATGGAATAGAAAGAGAGGTTTTTAGGCATTATAGTGTTCAGTATTTGCCAGTGTTAGAAAAAAAAATGTTGGCTTATGAACATTAATGGAACTAAATTAGTCTAATAAATTGAATTAAATTATTAGTTAACATGTAATATAGTGGTAATATCAATTCAAATGATATGGTGATAAAGAAAGTATATTCAGGTGTTAAGAATGGACCATCAAAAACTGCAATCATCTGGCATAATTTCTTTTATCTAATCCCTGCATAAAGCTTCATTGAGATTTTCTGGCAGATATAGTCATTTAAGCAAAAGCCCTGATGTTAGATTACTATAGGTAAAAGCTACTCTAGAAATGAAACTTTACAATTTGAATATAACAGAACTCATAATTATCATTTTAATCTCTCTAGTGAAGCAATTTTTTAGGACATTTATTTGTTTTGTTACCCAAATGATGAAAAAGACCATGTAGTCCAGACAAACTATTAAAACTTTCTAAATACAAATTTACCTGGCTTTGGAATGGAATTTTTTTAAGGCTTAACAAACTAACCATATTATAAAAAATATCAGTTTAGTCCACTACCATAGAGTTTCAAACATGCCTTAACTGTCATGGGATTTATTTTTCTTCTATATAAGGTCTTGGAATTCAAGTACTGTTGAGGCCACTAGAAGTAAATTGAGGTCTGATAAAACCTAGAGACTTATTATATGTAATAGCCAGAAAATTATTTTAAACTTGAAATAGCCAAGAAGGATTACTGACATTCTTTCACTGCAGTGTTGGCTTGACTATCTAGTTAGGCAGTTTCCAACTCTGAAGGAGCGAAAGGTTAACTTGTAGATTTTTGTCTGGAAAAGAAGCAAATAATGCCTGTCCCGTAGAGCAGATAACACAGAAGATTATTGTCTGTGATCATATTAGATATAGGTAGTTTCATATCTAACACAGAAATCTTATCCTAACATTTCTTTGTTTTATTCTTTTCTTTTTTAAGATTTTATTTATTTATTTGACAGAGAGAGAGAGAGAGAGAGAGAGAGAGAAAGCGAGAACAGGTGGAGCGGCAGACAGTGGCAAAAGCAGTCTCTCCACTGAGGAAGGAGTCTGACACAGGGCTCGATCCCAGAATCCTGGGATCATGACCCAAGCCAAAGGCAGCCACTTAACAGACTGAGCCACCCAGGTGCCCCTATCCATTCATCTATTGATGGACACTTAGGCAGCTTCCATATCTTGGCTATTGTAAATAATGCTACAGTAAACATAGGGGTGTGTATATCTTTCTGAATTAGTGTTTTCATTTTCCTTGGTTAAATACCCAGTAGTAGAATTACTGGATCATATGATAATTCAAGTTTTAATTTTTTAAGGAACATCCATACTGTTTTCCACAGCAGCTGCACCAATTCCCGCCAACAATGCCTGAGGGTTCCTTTTTCTCCACATCCTTTCCAGCACTGGTTGTTTCCTGTGATTTTTATTTTAGCCATTCTCACAGGTGTGAGGTGATATCTCGTTGTGGTTTTGATTTGCATTTCTCTGATGATTAGTGATGTTGAGCATCTTTTCATGTAATCTGTATGTCTTCTTTGGAAAGATGTCCATTCAAGTCTTCTGCCCATGTTTTAATTGGATTAGTTGTTTTTTGGGACTGAGTTTTATAAGTTTTTTTTCATATGTATATTTTGGATATTAACCCCTGATTAGATCCATCATTTGCAAATATCTTCTCCCATTCAGAAGTTTGTCTTTTTGTTTTGTTGATGGTTTCCTTTGCTATGCAAAAGCTTTTTATTTTGGGGGTACCTGGGTGGCACAGTTGGTTAAGCATCCAACTCTTGGTGTCAGCTCCAGTTATGATCTCAGGGTTGTGAGATCAAGCCCTGCTTCTGGCTCCACAGGCAGCATGGAGTCTGCTTAAGACTCTCTCTCCCTCTCCTTCTGCCCATTCCTCTTGTGCTCTGTCTCTCTCTCAAATAAATAAATAAATCTTAAAAAAAAAAGTTTTTTATTTTGGTGTAGTCCTAGTAGTTTACTTTTGCTTCCCTTGCCTCAGGAGACATATCTAGAAAAGTGTTTTTATGGCTGATTTCAAACAGATTACTGCCTATGTTTTCTTCTAGGAATTTTATGGTTTCAGGTCTCCCATTTAGGTCTTTAATCCATTTTGAGTTTATTTTTGTGTGTGGTATAAGAAAATGGTCCAGTTTCATTCTTTCAGTTTTCCCAGTACCATTTGTTGAAGAGACTTTTTCCCATTGCATATTCTTGCCTTCTTTGTCATATATTAATTGACCGTAAAAGTGTGGGTTTATTTTTGGACTCTATTCTGTTCTATTGCTCTGTGTGTTTTTGTACCTGTACCATACTGCTTTGATTACTACAGCTTTGTAATATATCTTAAAATCTACACGATGTTTAAGTTTATGAAAAATGTTAATTTACATTCATGTAAATTGAATCATAATAATGACAGATGCTTTTATATAACAGTGATTATGCTTTACATTTCCGAGCTTAAACACAATATCTAAATTCTTTGGTAATTCAAAATTTTTGTATAATATTCAGAAGAGTTCATGGATAATCTTTACATACATAAATAATAATTACTTAATATTGAATCCTGAAACAAGGACTATTAAACATATGTTTAAGATTATATACCTTTGCTTCTTGGTTTTATATGCTGCAGAGTAGCAGTACTGTTGAATAATTTTTATGAATGTGTTTATCATTTTTGGACTTTAAGATGAATAAAAAGGTGTGGCTATAGAAAGTTGTGTTATGTATACTTATAAGCTTGGCTAGTCTGCAAGCATGCTTGTATATGGCAGTTTTTACTTTTTTGCATCTCAGTTTTTTCTATGAATAGAATTACTTTTATGAAAAATTATAATTAATACGCATGGGTGAAATTATACCAGGAACAGTAATGACAAATATAACTACTTTTCTTAAGAAAGGAGTTTAAAATTTTTACTGTAAATTATTGTATTAATCTAAGTATTATATTAATGCTTTTTCTCTGTTAAAATGTTAAAATAGAGTCTTAACAAAGGATAGTAAAACGTCATTCTCTATCTTCTATATACTGGGTCCATTATCAGAAGTTTTATATCTTTTCAGCATAATTGGTTGTTTTTTATGTTGACTTTATCATGTCCTCAGTTGTTAAACAAAACCTTTTCTTACTTGTGTATGTGCTCTTTCCATTTTTTTTTAAGATTTTATTTATTTATTTGACAGAGAGAGAGAGAGCACAAGCAGGGGGAGTGGCAGGCAGAGGGAGAAGGAGAAGCAGGCTCCCGCCAAGCAGGGAGCCAATGTGGGGCATGACCCCAGGATTCTGGGATCATGACCTGAGCCGAAGGCAGACGCTTGATCAGCTGAGTCACCCAGGTGCCCCAGTGTGCTGTTTCCTTAAAATCATGTTGTCCTCTGGGTTTATATTAAAATATTTTATTGTCCCTTTGGTTACATAGGCAACAGAATATTGTTTCTCTGTCAACCATGATTAGTATTAATCTAGTTACAAATCTTTGAATACTCCTGATTTTTGACTTTCAAGTTTCAACCCTAAATTTAGAAAATATAAAATAAAAATTTCACAATATTTTTCACAACTGAAATTATCTATGAAATTTTCTATAGAGCTCATGGGAAATCCATAAATTTGTTTTGTCTTATAAAAAGGGAGATGCTAGAAGAATTAGGTTTGATTGATATATTTCTAATTAACTTAAATGATTATTGGATCCAATGAAATACACATTCTGTGCTTAATATGGGAGAAATGTCAAATTAGAAGAATTATTCAGCCTTCCTTAGGTTTATGTAGGTAAAATGCACTTGATATAAATGTTTTATTCATTTATTTAGATTTGCAGTTAATTTATTTTTTATTTTTTATTTAAATTACAGTTAGTTAACATGACATAAATGTTTCAGATAGTATGAACTTCATAGGATGTATCCTGAGTTGTTGTCAATGCCCTTGCTGTTAACTTATAGATTTTCTTTCTGCAGAGATATAAATAATTTCCAACTAATAGAACAGATAACCTAAAAGATTATGATTTTTGGATTCTGTTGGGTATTAAATAATTTTGTATTTTATCCAGAAATCTTTGTCTAACATTTTTAAATTTTAAATGTATATTTTTTCTCAGTGCTTTTTGAACCAATCATAACTTTTTATAATTTCTCTCACTAATGAATGAGCTAAATAAAATTTTTGACATATGGTTATGTTATATTTGTATAAGACTCATGGTTCCTTTTTAGCATACATTTTGCTTATTATGGTAAGATACACATTAAATTTACCATTTTAACCATTTTATAATGTATAATTCAATAACATTAAATTTATTGAGAATGTTGTATAACAACTGCCGGTATCTAGTACCAGAACTTTTTCATTACCCCAAATGAAAATCTTTTGAAAATCATACTTTAATATAAAAATATTTATTGAGTATTTGTTTTGTTTTGTTTGTTTTATTTTTATGTTTTTGGCCAGGACTTTATTCTAGGTGCTTGGATATAGAAGTGAATTAAAGAAACACCCCCTACCCCCAACTCTAATGTGGTTTATGTTTTAACAGAGAAGAGGAAAATGTAACAAGAGAATTAAGTAAAATATGTAGTATTTTAAATAGTGATAAATGTGGAAGAGAGCAATAATACATGGAAAAAGGTTACAAAATGTCAGAGTATGGGAAATCACAATGAAAAAGCTTCACTGAGAAAATGACATTTGAGGAAATATCAAAAACAAAGTATGGGGATTAGCCATGTGAATATTGGGGGTGGAGGAAGACTTCTAGGCAAAGGGAAAATGAGGTGTAAAGACCTGGTGTGTTTGAGGAATATCAAGAGTTTAGTATGAGAGGAATTATCGAGGAGGAGTGTAGTGAGAGAAAATTTCAGAATAGAAATGGAACACTTGATTATAAACATAAATCAACAAGGTCATTTGTTTTTAATTTGAATGAGATGGGAAGCCATTGAGAAATGGTATGATGTGACTTATGTTTTGAAATAATTATCCTGGAAGCTGTGTTGGAGAAGGACCAAATGAAGCAAGGACAGAAGCAATAGGCCAATTAGAAGAATATTTCAGTAATTTGGGTGAGAGACAATGGTGTCACAGATGGAGTGGCAGATAGAAGGTAGAAGATATTGGTTTCTTCTGGATACAGTTTAGGGTACACTTACAGAGGGCTTGCTGGGAGATCACTGTATGTTTGTGTAAGAAATAAAGTATGTGGTGATATCTCCATCTTATTTTATTTGAACGATTGAAAAAATGGAGTTGCTAGACTGAAATGAAGAAGATTGTAAGAGGAGCGGGTTTGAGGGGAAAAGCAGGAGCTCAGATTTGGAAATGTTAAGGTTGAGATGTTTGTTAGACATCCACCTGAAGTTATCAAATGGGTATATGAATATACAAGTTGAGAGTTCAGAGAAGCAATTCATGCTGGGGATAGGCATTTGGGAACTCTCAAAATGTAAACACTGTTTAATCTCATGAAATTTTATTAGGTTATAAGGCATAGAGTGTAGATAGGATAGAATTAAGAACTAAAGACAGGACTCTAGGATGACTCAATATTTAAAAGCCAGGGACATGAAGAGGAACCTCCAGAGAGGCTTGAAAAACCAGAGACACAAGAGCAAAACTAGGCAAATGATGAAGGACTGGAACTTCTATAAAGTCAGGGGCTGAAACCAGATCAAGATGTGGAAACAAATTCTCCAGCTATGCATAGGCAATGAAATAGTTTCTTTTACATACCTGAGATTCAAATTAGACTTTACCTGGCATTCCCTTGGGTAAGACGGAGCAAGTCCAGAACCGAGCCTGCACTGCACAGGATATAGGTTCTGGGATAGTCTATGCTGCTCCTCACAATAATTTAAGGCCTACTTTATGCACTCCATAGAGCCTCTCCTGAATCCATCATGAAACCCTCTAACAGGAAGGGATGAATATGTTAATATGTTAGAAAACAATGCAAAATGGGCTATCAAACAAAAATAACAAAGCAAACGAAAAATCCATTGCCATGAAAAAGAGCATACTCATGAGTGGAAAAGTCATACCTGAGAAAAAACATTCAGATCGCTAAAGTAATTTGAAGGAATTTTAAAACATGCTTATTTAAAATCTTCAAAGGGCATCCATGTAATGGATGAGAGATTGTAAAAGTACAGATTAATGTGAAAAAAACTAAGAAATATTTTTTGGAAATTAACCATTTTAAAAATTAAAAAAAAATTAACTTTTAACATTAATTAGCCATTAACTTTAAAAATCAATACATAAATTCAGTTTGGACATAACTGAAGAAGAAGTGAATTTGGTAATAAAATTAGGTAGATTTCTATAATTCAACAAAAGATAGGGCCTATGAAAGAGAAACTATAGCAAGAAACTGTAATATGTATGTAATAAACTTTAAAGAATTAGATAAAAGAATGACTGCATACCATTAAGAACAATGAACAACAACAAAAACAAACAAAAGAACAATGAACAATATTCAAAACGTTTTGAAGTATAAATATAGATTTCCTATGCAGAAAAGACAATCATATTAAAAATAGGGTTTATCTTAGCAACAATTTATGTCAGAAGACAGTGGAATATCTTCAAAGTGCTGAAGGAAAATATCTCTGAACCTGGATTTCTATGTATAAGCTATTTTTAAGTTATAACACACACATGCACACACACACATATACACATCAAAACAGCTTATCGCTATCAAGACAGGGAATAAAATAAGACCTCTCAAAAAGGAAACAAAAGTGACAACAAAGTTGGTATCCCTCATACACAGAATCACCTTTAAATGAAAGAAAAACTATGATGGAAATCACTAGGATCTAAAGAATTTCTGTTTATCTAGGCACCATGCTGTAAGTTATTTCCCTTCGCTACTAAGAGAAGCTAGTCGTTCAGAATATTTACAACACAGGATGTTACACAGAATCCTGTCTTCCCACTAATCAAGTTAAAATGGATCTTAAGACAAAGAAATTTTTCTGCATGATTGAAAGTAATAATTTATCTGTGTTATGTTTTCTTGCCATTTAATGTCTATGAAAAGTACTCTCTGCATGTATAAATGTAAATTTTTATGTTAATATCATGAAACACTTAGAAAAGTATGAGTCAGAATGTGTGGCTAGTTTTTAAGATTACATCGGTTCATTGATTAGATTTATTGTAAATATTTCAGATTTAACTGAATTTCAAATTAAAACCAAAATACTGTAATTTAAAATATATGTGTATTGCAATTGTTTTTATCAGAACTATCCTTTTCACCTCACATTATGAAGACTCCAATATGATTTCTATTATTTACAACAATAGCTCAGAATTTTTTATTCTTTCAGAAGTTTAAAAACAAGCTTAAATAAAAGGAACATGTTTTTGAAGTGTTTGTTCTTCAATCACTCCACAGACTGTCATCGATATTATACCAAGAAGAAAAATAACCCCAGGCAAAAGGAGTGAGATTCTAGAAAGAAAGGTGAGCAACATATAAAACACTTTGAAAAAATTAAAGGGCCCTAAAATAAAATAATAAATACATTCATACTTCACATGTTTTGGGACAGGAAGTGGGAGTTCAAAGAAAGGTTAAAGCTTAGTAAGATCCTTTTCTTTGGGGGTTGATATGCTGATTTACTTTAGAATGTTTTACTAAAATATTATTGTAAGTATGTCTATTAGTTGTTATTGGCAACCATTAAAAGAACAGAAGAAGGACATCTAACTCCTATACCTTTATGTATTCTTAATAAAGAAATTTTAAATTCTTATATGCAACAATTGAGTATACTGCTCATGTATATATGTATATATTATTCATGGTAAAGTATAAAATATTATTAGGAAACGTACACACCAAACTCATGATGGTGGTTGTCTCTGATGGAGGGAGGGTACTATCAGAACGAGATGGAGATAGGGCTTAATGAGAATGCTTTCTGTTATGGAGCAGAGACTTTAGGAAACATTTCAGAAGCATGGGGTAAAGTGCAATGACATAGCTCCTTTCCCATCTATGAGTGATTTGGGGAAAGGAAAGAGGAAAAAGAGACAGGAGCAAGAGGTCATCAGCCTGTGTCTCCTGAACTTTCATGTCCAGGTGTCCTTGTTTGTTGAGGACGGTTAGATAACTTGAGGGTAGAGTATTCCACTATTCCAGATTGATCTTTCAGTTCCTGGGTAGAAGTCTCTCTCAAAAGTTGCCTAGCACCAACTTGAAGCAAGACTATGATAAAATGAACTTAAATGTATAGCTTCTCATACTGCTGAAGTTGACCTTGATATTTCTCTTTCTTAAGTGTCGCAATTCCTATACGGTGTGAACTGTGACTTAACGTGCCGCAGAGCTGCCATAACAAGGTGATTCCAAAACTGGTGGGAAGGTACAATGAGGCAACCAATAGGAAAAACGGTTTGGCTGTTTTTAAAAAAACCTAAACATACCTACCATACCACCCAACAATTAGATATTTACTTTGCATAGATGAAAAATACAGCCACAAAAATATTTGTACATGAGTGTTCATAACAACTTTATTTGTAATAATGGCCAAAGCTGAAAACAATCCAAATGTTCATTAATCAATGAATGGATAAACGAATTGTATTATATTCATAGGTAACACAAACAAGAAACAAATTATTGGTACATTCAAACACTTAAATAAATCCCAAAATAATTGTGAGGAATGAAAGAAACGAGACAAAAAAAAAAAATAGATAATATTCAATGTATATAAAATTCTAGAAATTGTAAACAAATCTAGAGTCACAGAAAGTAAATAAATGTTATCCTGGGAAGTGAATGATGAATGATGATATATGATGAGGTTTAGATTATGAAAGGGCCAAAAGAAACTTTGAGAATAATAGAAATGTTTATTATTTTGATTGTGGTGATAATTACTTGGGTTTGTACAAATGTCACAACTTATCAAATTGTACAGCTAAATATGTGCAGTTTATTATACACCAATTATATCTCAGTAAAGCTGTAAAAAAATATTTAAAATGTGCCAACGCTCTGCAAAGGGTAACTGAGGTTTTGTGCCGTACATGCGCTATTGATACAAGGCAGTATACTACCATTCTAGCATACTGTGAGAAAACATCATCCCCTTGTCCTTTAAAATAGTTCTATAAGTTGGATGAACATATATTCCATCACACAATACATGCTATGTTTTTTTTTAATTTATTTTTATTTTTTTTAAGATTTCACTTATTTATTTGAGAGAGAGAGCAGAGAGAGAGAGATAGAGCACATGAGCAGGGGTGAGAGGCAGATGGAGAGGGACAAGCAGGATCCCTGCTGAGCAGGGAGCCCGATATGGGGCTTGATCCCAGGACCCTGAGATCATGACCCGAGTGAAAGGCAGCTGCTCAACTGAGTGAGCCACTCAGACATCCCCATACTGTTTTAAAGACAAAATGGCATGATTATGCTGATGACAAAAACTAAAAAAATATAAGTCAGATTCATCATATATTGATGAATGGCAATAACCAATGTTAATGGGTATTTCAAGAAGTGGTTACTCCCATCCAATGCCAATGGTAATAATTTACTAGAAAAAATTATGACAGTGTTTTTTTTTTTTTAGATTTTATTTATTTATTTATTTGTCAGAGAGAGAGAGAACACAAGCAGGGGGAGGGAGAGACGGAGAAGCAGGCTTTCCTGCTGAGCAGAGAGTCTGATGCAGGGCTCGATCCCAGGACCCTGGGATCATGACCTGAGCCACCCAGGTGCCCCAAATTATGACAATTTTGTAATGGTTATTGACTGACATTTGAAATTAGACTCATGAAATAATTATGGATGTTCATTGTAATCAAAATACAATATTAACATAGGCTATCTATCCCCGGGTCATAGAACAAAAGATATTTCAGTTTTTCATTTTGTTCATCTTTATTTGTTAAAATTTCCTGCCGTCAGCATGCATTAATCTTGGGATAAGTCAGTTTCCCTGACTACCCCAATGAAAATAACAACTCTCCATGTATATCTCACTAGCCATCCCCTTAGTACTTATGCCTTCTGACATCCTTTTCACTTGTTTGTTTCACTATTTGTTTATTCCTATATCTTTCCAGCTAGAATTTGAGCTGCATGAATATGAAAAATTTTTCTGTTTTTTTTATTGCTCTACTGAGAATAGTTCCTGGCATATAACAGACATTCAATAAATCTTTCTGAATAAGAGAAAAATAGCAATAAGTGCAATTTAAAAATTGATATAATCAGTAGGAAATCAAACTCCTTTGTATCTTGAATTGATTCAAGGCAGAGAATTATTGTGAAATAAATAAGACTCTTTTTTCTCTTTCAATTTGCCTTTCAAAGTACAGGAGTCCTCCTTTTCCGTGGTTTTGCTTTCTGCAGTTTCAGTTACCCGTTGTCAACCGAGATCCAGAAGTGGGGAGGTGACCTTCCTCCTGACATACTCTCTGAAGGTCAATAGTAGCCTAATGCTGCATCACAATACTTGCATCATTCACTGCACTTCATCTCATCATGTAGACATGTGTATAGAAGGAATAGTAGGTAAAGTAGGTAAAGTACATTTACTGTCTTCCTAGAAGCAGAAGTAAAAATGCAATCCTGTTTTAATATAACTGTTCTATACAATTTAATATTTCCCTGCCTTTATCAAGAAATGCTGTTTTCTTTCCTTGCAGGACATACCCAGCCACACCTCTCTGGCAAAGGGGCAAACTCATTCTTCATGCCAGAGCTCAAGAATTTCTATGATGTTAGATCTTCCCTAACCTCCATTTCTCTGACTGCTGTCACTTACGTTATTAATGCTGCACTACGTATATCACTGTGTGAGCACATTTACCCTGGGTTATTTTAACTCATTGTTGAAACAGCTGGCTTTCATATTGTCTTTCTTCCCTTATAGAAAGGATGGTGCCTTGTTCATAATGTATGCAAAAAAGGCACAGAGTCTGACAACACTATAGAAAAGTTGAATAGGTTTTGAATAAGTGAATGGAGGGGCGCCTGGGTGGCTCAGTCAGTTAAGCATCTGCCTTCACCTCAGGTCATGATCCCAGGATCCAGGGATCAAGCCCTGCATTGGGCTCCTTGCTCAGCAGGCAGCCTGCTTCTCCTTCTCCTGCTCCCCCTGCTTGTGCTCTCTCTGTCAAATAAATAAGTAAAATCTTTAAAAATAAAAAAAATAAGTGAATGATACAGGGATGAAGGAATATCAGGTTTTAAGTGGACATAAGGACTAGGTATTTCTTTTTTTTTTTTTTTTTTTTTTAAAGATTTTTTATTTATTTATTTGAGAGAGAATGAGAGACAGAGAGCACGAGAGGGAAGAGGGTCAGAGGGAGAAGCAGACCCCCTGCTGAGCAGGGAGCCCGGTGTGGGACTCGATCCCGGGACTCCAGGATCACGACCTGAGCTGAAGGCAGTCGCTTAACCAACTGAGCCACCCAGGCGCCCCAAGGACTAGGTATTTCTTGAGGAATATAGAGTTGAAACAATGGAAACAATACCTTAGTAAGTGTGAAAAGAAGAGACATAAATAAGAAATAATTCAATTTTATTTTATTGCTAATAGGTAGCTTCCTGGAGGATACAAAATGAGAGATAGGAGAAAAAGAGATACCTTTTATGTGAAATAAAATGTAATAATTCTGGTTTTCCCTCCTCTGTATTAGTATTACTACAAAAGGATCCATTTACTTGGCAACCTCTTAAAGATCTTATTATCTCAGTTAAACTGAAAATTTTAGTTGGAAATGTTAATAAGAAAAGTTGATATGAGGTAACAGTGTATTAATTGCCATGTACCTTAATGATGAGTTTTCATTTGTTTAATAAGTTAGAAAAAATATATATCTATATGAATCGTGTATTTCTCTATTGTGCATCTAGCAGAATATCAATAGCGGTAGTAAAATATTAGACTATTATTAATTTAACCAGCTGTTGGCAAATGGTAAATGGCAATTTATGCTGATTTTAGGGGAAATGGGTTTTTTTTTAAATGATAGATCTCTTTCAAGTCAGCCTAGATATCATTAATGAAAATAAAAGCTCAGGGCTCTGTATTTTTATGAATCTCCCAAGTGATACATCCATGTTTACTCACCATTGATTTAGACCATATTGTTTATGTTAATACATTGAGTAGGATAACCCTGATATCATTCCAATGAACATTTCCTTTTAAAGTCTTTAAAATTTTTTTAGTAAAAGCTTTATTGAGATAAAATTCACATACCATGCAATCACCGATTTAAATAAATAATTCAGTGGGTTTTAGTATACTTACAGAGTTGTGCAACTATACCACAGTCTAAGTTTAAAACATTTTAATTCTGTCCCAAGGAAACCCAAGACCCATCGGCAGCAATTCCCCATTCCATCCCCACCCAGCCCTAGGCAAACACAAGTCTACTTTCTGTCTCTCTGTATTTGCCGGTTTTGGACAGTCATATACATGGAATCATACAATATGTAATCTTTTGTGACTGGCTTCTTTTACGTGTCATAATGTTTTCAAAATTTATGCATGTTATAGCATGTGTCAGTACTTCATTACTTTTACCACTGAATGATATTCCATTGCATGGATATACCACATTTGTTTATCCTTTCATCAGTTGATGGACAGTTGGGTTGTTTTACCTTTTGACTATTATGAATAATGCTGTTATGAACATTCATGTACAGGTTTTTTTGTGGACATAGATTTTCATTTTTCTAAGGAATAAACCTAAGAGTGAAATGTTGGGTCAATGGGAGCTTTTGAGGAACTGCCAGATCATAGTATACAAGACCTGCACCATTGTACATTCTCATCAACAGTGTATTAAGGTTCTAATTTCATCACATCCTGTCAACATTGTTATCTGTTTTTTTTTATTATAGGCATCCTAGTGGGTGTGAAGAGTTATCTCATTATGGTTTGGATCTGCATTTTCTTGATGGCTAATTGTAGAGAGCACAAACAAGCTGTGGGGAGGGGCAAAGGGCAAGAGAGAGAATCCTGGAGCAGACTGTTTGCTGAGTGTGGAGCCCGATGCAGGGCTCGATCCTAGGACCCTGAGATTATGACCTGAGCTGAAACCAAGAACTGGCGGCTTAACCAACTATGCCACCCAGGCACCCAAGCCTTGTGCATTTTTTTTTAACTAGACACTTAAATATCATAATGTAATGACACTGGAAATCAGATTCTCCACTTTCCCTAGGGTTTGTGGCTTTGACTATTGAAAGCTGACTAGTCCATTTGTTTAGTGACTTACTATTTTCACAGAGATTTTATTTCTTGTGTTGTGGTCACCGACGTCTGTTCTTAGGTTGTGTTCAGCTAGTGTTTTGACAGAGGTTTCGTTGAGTACAAACTCCTAAAGCAAATGACCCCCCTCCCGCACCTCCCCTAGTCTTCGCAGATTGGCTCTGTGCCAGGGTACTTCATTAACACCTAGCTAGGTAAAGGCTTAGAGTTATCTCAGATATTTCTGAGCATGCATCTTGCACTGGACATGCACATGGCTTTCTGAATTCCCCCCATATTAGTGTGTGCTTTTGAATGCCCTAATTTCCCAAAGAAACTCCCTTGCTTTTCCTCCCAGGCCTCAGGCAGTCTGAGAGGACTGTAATCTTTTGCTGCAGATTATATCCATTTTAGGATGTTTTTTGAGCAATTACCCCACTTTCCAGGCCTGGGTGAATTTTTAGGTGAAAAAGAAACTAGTACCTTTGTCAGTCCTTCATAGAGCCCTCTCACTGGTTAGTATGGGCGTACACAAAAACTTAGGAGTCGGGTCTGCTCATTCCTGCCACAACCAGGGACTAGCATCCCACCCTGGAAATACAAGACTTCACATTTCTGACTCTTGCTAAACCAGGGAGGGGATGGGGCAAGGGCAAGTTGTTCCTCCATCTTAATGTTGCTTTGTCTTGATTTAACATTTTCTTGGCTGCTGCAAACCTTTGTTTTCCAGAGTTCTAACAAAGTTGGTTCTAATTAAATTCTGCGTTTTTGATCTGTTGGGGGACAGGAGCTTGGAGCTTCCTACCCCACTGTTTTGCTAACATCATGTTTCACATTTTAGTTTGGAGTATGTGACCCTGATGATTAAAGATGTTCTTCCAGAAGTTTTTTTGTTTTATGTATAACATTTATATCTTTGATTCATTTGACTTAATTTTAGTATATGGTGCAAAGTATGGATCAATGATTGATCCATACTTTTGCATATGGGTTGTTCCTATTGTTCCAGCACCATTTGGTGAAAAACCTGTCCTTTCTACTGTGTTTCCCCCACCCCTTTGTCAAAAATCAGGTGTTCATATCTATTTACATGTCTGTTTTTTGTTCTGTTTCATTGACCCATTTGTTTTTATGTCACTATCACATAGCCTTGTTTACTGTAGCTTTATCATTATACTTGAAATCAAGTAATTTTAGTAATCAAAATTTCTTTTTTTAATATACTTTATTTTTTAGAGCAGTTTTAGATTCACAGCAAAATTGAGTACAAAGTATAGACATGTCCCATATACCCCCTACCCCAATACATGTATAGCCCTCCCACCTTATTAACATCCCCCACAAGAGTGGTACATGTATTACAATTGATGAACCTACATTGACACATCATTATGATCTCGAGTGCATAGTTTACATTAGGATTCACTCTTAGTATTGTACATTTTATGGGCTTAGACAAATTTATAATGACATGTATATACCATTACAGAAAATTCTCTTCTTTTTCGAGGTTCTAGTGTACATTATTTGCATTTCCATTTTAATTTTAAAATTGGATTTTTAAAATTTCTACAAAAATATCTGCTGGGATTTTGATTAGGATTCTATTTAATCTGTAGGTCAATTTGGGGAGAATTGATATCTTAATATTGAGTCTTTTGCTTATAGATATGACATATCTTCATTCTGTTAGCAATGTTTGGCAGATTTTAGTGTACAGTCTGTCAGATTGATTCTGGTCTTTCATAATTTTGATGCTATTGTAAATGCTATTGATTTTATAATTTTTATTTTCAGTTGTCAGTTGCTATTATATAGAAATACGAATGACTTTTATGTATCAATCTTGTATCCCAAAATCTTGCTAAATTCACTTATTAATTCTAGTAACTTTCTTATAGATTCCATATGATTTGCTACAAAAATAATGAGGTCATTCACAAATAAAGGATGGTGTTTTGTTTACTGCTATATCCTGATGCTTAGAATAATGTCTGGCATAGAGAGGGTGTCTAATATGTATTATTGAATAATGATTATTTTTGAATGAATAAATTATTTTTACCAACCATACTAGCTTTCAGATACTGAAATGCTGGCAATGGATGAGCTAACCATTGTGATTTCCTAAGGAATGAGTAGGTCTTTTTGATACTGTATTTATGAAATAGTCAACATAAGAATCAAAATCTACTCTAACATATCAGGTTTTCCTGCTCCCACAAGTTATGCTGAATTTAATGTTTGGCCTAAAATCATAAGACTGCCTTTAGATCTATTCCTCTCCACAGTGAATTATTTAACTAATTTTTATATGAGTTTCTTCATTTACCTTTATGCTTTCAACCGTAAACATGCATCACTGATTAAAATGAGAATCATGAAACTGTTGAATATAATCAAGATAATAAACAAACTAGAAGAACCACAAACTTTCCAGGTGTATGAAAAGATTTGGCCTTATCTGTGAGATTACTTTGACACAAAGAAGGAATCATTTTTCTAACTATAAATAATAAATCAGTAAGAGTAATTATAGAATCTTAGTATATCCACAGTTGCTACCTTATATATCATTTTTGTTCTTGTGAAATTACAAACAAGTCTAAATATTTCTGCCTTTTCTTTGATAAAAATGAGAGCAGTAATTTTATGTAAACATTGCATTTGTAACATGAAACATTTCTGAAAGAAAAATCTCAAAAATTCCTTGCAAATGCAAAGAGAAAATTCTTGGCAAGGAGCAATATAATTTAAAATAAAAATAAGTGAAATCTTGCTTGATGTTTCCTTCAAAATAAGTTTCAAGAATCACCTTCAAAAGTTGAAATTCTATAATATGAGAAAATTTAATGAAGCCCTTTTCTGTAACTATAGTTAAATCTCTTTAAAGGCAAAAATGTTACACAGCTAAAAAAAAAAAAGTTTTCCTGATTTTCTGTTTTTCCACAGTTAATTCTGAAGCTTAGAATTATTTATGTGTCAAAACCAGGAGGACACTCCACTACTAAACATTCCAACCTGCTATTAATTAAGAAGGACATAATATATACTATTTTTTTCTATTTAAAACATTGAATCTAGCTGCTTCTATACTAAGCCACCCAAAAGCAAACACAAAATGAAACTAAACACAAACAAAAATAGAAAAAAGCAAACAGTGTTTTCCTCTTATTTTGAATTATTTTTATCCACATTTCCTCTTCATCCTTACTAATCTATTATCTCTTTTGTTGGCAAGCAGTATGTCTTATTCTTATTTATGCATGCATGTCCCTATGTATCAACTTCCTTGTTTCCCAGGACATGGAAGAGAATTTGACTTTTAATATCTCAATAGACAGATATTTTAGTTTTAAATCCACAGTCCACAAATAGATTTCTGTGGTGCATGGATTTGATGTATGATGAAGCCAATAAAGAACTCTCTTAGAATGAACAATATATCAATGGCCTCATGACAGTTAGATAGATTAATTCAAATTAATACCAAAATAGACCATGATGTATTACTTTTCCAATAGTACTTCATCTTCTCATTTTTCACATAGTGGAAATAAGAATTCTCACTGTGCAGGGTAGATAATATTTAGAAACCTTTACATTCTCAAATTTGAGTGACTTGTATAAATAAAATCCATGACAACACCTGTAAGAAAAAAACAGAATTATATTACCTTTTTTTGGTGACAAAAGGACCTGTTTAGGAGACATCAATGAAAGTGGTAAAAATGTATTAGATATTTTCTTAAGCTGAAGTGATAAAATTTCTACTTTCAAGTTTTGAGATACAGAAGTCCAAAGTTCCGTTTTCAGAAGGAATTAATTTTTCACATTCTGGCATCAAGAATATGCATAGTCTTGATATCTGTCTGTGATTAGAAGGAAAGCCATAAGACAAAGGCAAGCTCTGGAATAATTTAAAAGACTCAGTCTCTGATCTCTCAAATACTTGAGAGAAAAAAAATGGAGAGAAATATCTATATGGAAAACCCTGTCATATTTAGAAAAATTACTTTCACTCAATCATTTAGATGCCTTCAGGAAAAATTAATATACAACGGTTTTAAACGGTAAACCTGATATTAATTGCTAGCTAAAATAACTACCAGTAAATTCAATGTCTCTCACTGTTTTCCCCAGTAAATCTTTTGGCTCTTCCTCTTTACATGTGTTGGTTTCATCAGTGAGGCTGTTATTGAGATCATGGTATCAGTTCCAGGCTTTGGATCAATTTATAACAGTAAAAGAGAATGGGCAAACAGTCATTTAATGAATTAATTCCAGAAGATAAAAGAATAATTGCATCATGGTTTCCTGAAAACTTCTTCTCACATCCCATTGGTCCAAATTGCCTCACATGTCCATTCTTAAACCAATCACTGAAGAGGAAGGATGGGGTTGCTATCTATTCACTTGGGCCCAAGTTAGCTTTTGGAGGTGAGGTAGGCTTCTTCTGGCACATAGGGACTATATGAGGAAAGAAATTATACCTATGCCAAACAAACAAAAATGGAACTCTGCTAAAAATGAGATGAAAGGGAGGAATGAGTAAAATTTCTATTTTCAAGTTTTGAGATATAAAAGTCAAATGCATGACAATGTACACTATAATCATGTATATAGTATTAATGACTATAAAAATACATCTTCATATTGTTGATGCAAATAGATTAATGTTTTTTTTTTGAGAACTGAGTCTTACAGATACAATATCAGCTTCTGTATTATATTGGGTTGTTGTGGTCAATAATTTTGTTCCCATTACAGAATCAGATTGCTATAAAGGTGACAAAATTTCCTATTCCAAACAAAAAGAAAAGATGGCTAAGACATAGTCAAGCTAGCCTATAAAATAATTAATTGAAATGCTATTCCTTATTTTATGTGTTCTTCTTATATAATGAAATTCAACCCAGCCCCCCAAAGATTAGATGTATATCCATTTGGGTCATTCCTAACTCAGCTCCACTTAGCACTGAAGATTAAAATCCTTCAACCTGCAGATTTTACTTTTCTCAGTTCCAAATTCGTTAATAAATTGGAATCCCATTTCTTCTTAGCAAGTGAGATTTGGAATATTAGATGAATGCTCCATGTAAAGTACATGTTGTATTTGGACTCACATGCTGTTGTGGTTAGAGACATATTTGGGCCCCTAAATCACAACTTTCCCACATCCATTTCAGCCACTGTACACTTTGCCATTTGTTGGAAGAGAACACAGGCCTTCTGGCCATGTGTTTCCAGTTAAGAATAAAAAAAATAAAGGAATATGTGTTGTAATCTTGCCTTCTAGTACCTTCTTTGCCTACTTGACAATTCCATGTTCTGCTATAACAAAGAAAAAAAAGGAAGAGATTATAATTAATTTTTTTTAAACTGCTTCTTTGATTAATAAAAAAAAGGTTTTTTTTTTTGCTGTATCCCAGAACATGTGTTCAGTGGGCAGGCTTGCATGGGGCAATTCAAAGATCCTGGCTCCTTCCATGTTATGCTACTTCTATCATATATGGTTATAGATAATTTCTCTTCCAGCTGGAGAAGGAAAGAATTCATAACATCTTCCTGTTTCATCCACATTTTAGCCTAGATGTGACACATGTCCCCTCTGCTTACATTTCTCAGGAAAAATGGAGACTTGAAAAGGGTGGGACAGCCCCTCTCCAGAAATCAGTCTTTTCTGTGAAAGGAGAACACAAATTGTTGGAGGACCAATAGCTACTGGTCAAAACAGTGATATTACTAACCAGAGAGGTCGTCTTAATAATTATTCTAGGAAAACACGAACACACACTCATCTTGGAAAATATTTCATAACCCCGAAGAAGTGAGATTTAGAGCTTTAAGCACTTGGACACTTCAGCTTCTACTGCAAAACCAAAGAACAAAAAGATCCTGAGAAACTCTATTTTACTTGAGTATCTACTTTTTAATGAAAACCCAGACTTCTAGTCATGTTGGCAGTGTGAAGTAGTCCAGTGAAACCCACAAATAATGACTATAAAAATTGAAAAAAAAATATAAACAAACTCAGTGTTTTGAAATAGTGAGACATTAAACAAAGCAAGCAGAAACAATGGGGGAAGGGGGGTAGCCTTTGAAAGATAACTGTGATAAGAATTACAAGAATGTGACTTTTCTTTTTTGTCTGAGGATACTTTCTCTCCTTCCCCCCACTGCTTAGCTCTACTAGCAGAAAAGTCTTACTCCCTCAAGGTAAGAGTGGACAACATTTGAGTTTAATAGAATATCTGGAAGCCACAGAGCCGCATACGGGGTAACTTCTCAGATCTTAATATAATTTAAACTACATATGCTCAGGAAAGTTTGCCAGTTACCCATTTATTGCTTCTTGGCTCCAAATTCATGTTTTATTGTTTACAACAATGGATGTGGGCCCTGTGAATAAATACCTTGTTCTCCAGCTGGCGGTAGCATTGTTAGTAGAGGGCATTGGGTTGGCGTTGAAGGATGGGGGAGTTGGGCTTCCTAGTCCTGGGATGCTCCCAGTCAGCCTCCTGCACAGCTTCCCAGGCTTACTTTAGCTCCTGCAACATGGGTCGCATCTCTGGTGCTCTGTTCCTACAGTGTACAGCACTGGAAGCCAGCATTTGCCTTGGCATCTCTCTCAGGCAGATATCTTGCAGTGAAACACCTCCCCTTGAGGATCTTTCCCTGGCATTCTAGAGGGTGGATTTCTGGCAAGTTCTGCCTACATGGTGACTTTATCACCCAGTGAGCCACTGCTGTGTCTCCAGCAAAATCATCTCAGTCCTGGGACCTCTTCCTTGGACTTAAGATGTTAAGATATGATTTCTTGTCGAAGCTTGCCTTTTCCGGCACAAAAACCCTGTAACATTTTTACACACGCTATCTGTAGGAAAGTGAGACAGAGGCTGGAGAAATTCACACAAAGCTGCTGCGGAGGAGTCTGTAAGTGTGTTTCCAGGAGATCTTTGAAAAGTTACACGGTATGAGATTTTTGAAAAGAAGACATGTAGGTCAAGCTGCAGACTTTTAGTTAAAATTGAAAAATTTTAGAACAAGTCATCTGAAAGGGGGCGGGGGTTATGTTCATAATTTTCCTCTTTTTAAAAATTATGTTTTATGGCAGGCATCTAGAATGAAATTTTGAAACTTAATACTTTATGAAATGACTTGAAAGAAATGGTATATTCTCTGTCCCAACTACTAAGGTTATGATGATACTTGATTAGTTGTTCAATCTGATTAGATCAACTGCCTTTAGTAAAATCCATTAAGAAGTGCTCACTTCATCTCAACACACAACGAGGCAGTGTCACTGGAGTTCAGCTAGTGTTGGGGGTAAGGATGGAAATGGGAGTAGGGTACAGCTGGATATTCTCAAACCCAGTTTTCCTTAATAGATGAGATTCCTGTTCTGTAGTGTTTGAGTCTGTAGAGACCCTGAGGAAAATTTGCCCGTGCAGCAGAGAAACCCAGAGGGAAGAAACCTGATTGTTCACACTTACGCCTGGTAAGTGTCTTGGGAGTGTTCTCAGGAGGTGGAATAAAATCCTTTATATCTTATTTTACTCAAATGTGCCTTTTTTCTTCTTATTTTCTCCATAGCTAAGATGTGTAGAAAACCTTGGGATAGGAGGTTGGCCATTCTGAATGGAATTTGTCTTTTTTCCTTATAGCTATTAAAGTCACCTAATGAAAAACTAATGAAAAAAATTATATATACATACATATATAAAAGAATACTGTTTGAGGATCCTTAAACAGTTTTAAGATCAAACTATAATTTTATTTTTATTTAACTTTGAAAGTTCTAGTTCTTTTATTGATTTAGCAATTATCTTGTATTTTTCTTTAAAAAATGATGTCTTAGATTCTAAGAGGTTTTGTAATAATAAGATAAGTTCTGTTTCAGAAGGGAAAGAATTTGTATACTGGAGTTGAAGAAGTAAGTAAATGTAAGGTGGATGGTGATAACCAACTTTCCTATTCTTGGAAAGGGAAAGCCACAGGCTAGAATGAGCTGTGTGGAACTGGACTAGAGGTAGAGACATCAGTATGAACTCATGTTTAACCTAATATAGATGAATGGATACAGCAATAATTAGAGATACATGTGTAAACATTTCCTAGCTCAGTCTGCTCGGAGGGCCCAGAACCAGTGATTAGCATAGTAGTAGTGAGCACACCAAGTACCTAGATCATGGGTTTCCTTTGACAAAAAGAATCAGGACTCCTTGGAGAAATGATCAGTTCTAGGCATGAAGTAGGTGAAACACAAGATAAATTTTACAGTGCCAGAAATTGAAATTTGAAATACAAATAAAGTGTAGAATTTAGTTAATAGTAACATACCAACGTTGGTTTCTTAGTTGTGACAAATGGTTATGTAAGATTTTAATAGAGGAAATTGGATGAGGGGTATCTGGGAACTCTCTGTATTATTACAACTTTAAAAAAAGATTTTATTTATTTATTTTGAGAGAGAGAGAGAGAGACAGACAGAGAGCATGAGCAGAAGGGAGGAACAGAGGGAGAGGGAGAAGCAGACTCCCCACTGAGCAGGGAGCCCGATGTGGGACTCGATCCCAGGATCCTGGGATCATGACCTGAGATGAAGGCAGCCATTTAACTGACTGAACCACCCAGGCACTTTGCTATAAAGCTAAAACTTTGCTATAAAGCTAAAATTACCCTAAACAAAAGAGCTTCTTTATACATATACTTTTTTTTTTGAAGGTTTAGTTTTTTTAAAATTTTATTTTATTATGTTAATCACCTTACATTAATTACATCATTAGTTTTTGATGTAGTGTTCCATGATTCATTGTTTGCATATAACACCCAGTGCTCCATTCAGTACGTGCCCTCTTTAATACCCATCACCAGGCTAACCCATCCCCTCACCCCCCTTCCCTCTAGAACCCTCAGTTTGTTTCTCAGAGTCCATAGTCTCTCATGGTTCTTCTCCCCCTCCGAGGTCCCCCCTTCATTTTTCCCTTCCTACTATCTTCTTCTTTTTTTTTTTAAAACATATAATGTATTTTTTGTTTCAGAAGTACAGGTCTGTGATTCATCAGTCTTACACAATTCACAGCACTCACCATAGCACATACCCTCCCCAATGTCTATCACCCAATCACCCCATCCCTCCCACCCTTCACCACTCCAGCAACCCTCAGTTTGTTTCCTGAGATTAAGAATTCCTCATATCAGTGAGATCGTATGATACATGTCTTTCTCTGATTGACTTATTTTGCTTAGCATAATACCCTCTAGTTCCATCCACATTGTTGCAAATGGCAAGATTTTTTTTTATGGCTGTATAATATTCCATTGTGTGTGTGTGTGTGTGTGTGTGTGTGTGTGTGTGTGTGTGTGTGTACACCACATCTTCTTTATCTGTCATCTGTTGATGGACATCTTGGCTCTTTCCATAGTTGGGCTATTGTGGACATTGCTGCTATAAACAATGGGGTGCACGTACCCCTTCAGATCACTACATTTGTATCTTTGGGGTAAATACCCAGTAGTGCAATTGCTGGGTCGTACAGTAGCTCTATTTTCAACGTTTTGAGGAACCTCCATGCTGTTTTCCAGAGTGGCTGCACCAGCTTGCATTCCCACCAATAGTGTAGGAGGGTTCCCCTTTCTCCACGTCCCCGCCAACATCCGTCGTTTCCAAACTTGTTAATTTTAGCCATTCTGACTGGTGTGAGGTGGTATCTCATTGAGGTTTTGATTTGGATATCCCTGATGCCGAGTGGTGTGGAAGCTGGTGGCATCACAATTCCGGACTTCCAGCTCTATTACAAAGCTGTCATCATCAAGACAGTATGGTACTGGCACAAAAACAGACACATAGATCAATGAACAGAATAGAGAGCCCAGAAATGGACCCTCAACTCTATGGTCAACTAATCTTCGACAAAGAAGGAAAGAATGTCCAATGGAAAAAAGACAGTCTCTTCAACAAATGGTGTTGGGAAAATTGGACAGCCACATGCAGAAGAATGAAACTGGACCATTTCCTTACACCACACACAAAAATAGACTCCAAATGGTTGAAAGACCTAAATGTGAGACAGGAGTCCATCAAAATCCTAAAGGAGAACACAGGCAGCAACCTCTTTGACCTCAGCCGCAGCCACTTCTTCCTAGAAACATCGCCAAAGGCAAGGGAAGCAAGGGCAAAAATGAACTATTGGGACTTCATCAAGATAAAAAGCTTTTGCACAGCAAAGGAAACAGTCAACAAATGGCAAGATTTGTTGGTAGAGAAACCGACAGAATGGGAGAAGATATTTGCAAATGACATATCAGATAAAGGGCTAGTATCCAAAATCTATAAAGAACTTATCAAACTCAACACCCAAAGAACAAATAATCCAATCAAGAAATGGGCAGAAGATATGAACAGACATTTTTCCAAAGAAGACATCCAAATGGCCAACAGACACATGAAAAAGTGCTCTACATATACTTTTTTAAAAAATTAAATCTGTATGATTCCAATCTGTCATTTTACCTCACAGTGCAATAAAAATTACATCATCTGCATGTCAATTACAAAAACTAAATCCATGATGTCTCAAATAGGCATTCAGTTGAATTGAGCAGTAATTACAGATACCATGAAGAAAATGAGGGGAGAAAAGAAACTATGCATATAATTCTTTTAAAATTAAATTAATATTAAATTAAATTTTTTTAAAAAGAGAAAAATTCTAAATTTATAAAATTTATTGCATGGAGCCAGGAGTTTAGAATCTTTCAGATACCCTGATCAGCAGATGTGGAGGATACAAAGGATACAGTAATTCATTATAAAGTAGTATTTTAGAATTTCAAGGGCATTCAACCCTCCACTAATATACATATGTAATTTGGTTTCTATAGTATATATAAATCAAACAGTGCTTTTAGTACCCCAAGATAAGTTGCACTATTAAATCTGCTATTAAAGAGATTGGATTATTTCCCAATTCCTCAATATCTTCATTCATTGTGCTCTTTTTATATCCTATATAACTGCCATGATTTAGCTAGGATATCTTCCTAGAAGAGCCCTTGAACAATTTTGCAATGTAAGTGTTTTCTGGAAAAGAACTCTTAAAATAAGTTTAATAAGATTTATTATGTTTCTTCTAAAATTTCTTGGTAAGAATACGTTAGAATGAAAAGAATTTAAAACAGAGCATTCTAAGTCTTTGGAAGGTGGCTGATCCAGTTTAAGAACAATTGAACTCATATTTCAAAAAGACATAGGAAGAACTTTTCTGAGGTCAAAGTCATGGGGAAGTTTTTTTGTAAAAGCCTCAATTTCTACCATTAGTGGGTTTGAAAGGCAGATTGTATAGCCAACAGGTTTTAGAGTCAGAGTTAGGATTAAATGCATCTTCATGCACCATCTATGTGATCTTTTGGCAAATAAGTGTTTTTTTTTTAATCTCTGATTTTTCATATAAAATGAGAAAATAGGAGCACCTGAGTGGTGTAGTCGGTTAAACATCTGACTCTTGGTTTCAGCTCAGGTCTTGATCTTAGGATTGTTAAGACTGAGCCCCACGTCAGGCTCCATGCTCAGTGCAGAGTCTGCTTAAGACTTTCTTTCCCTCTCCCTCTGACACTAACCCCGGCTCTAGCTCTCTGTGTCTCTCTCTCTGTCAAATAAAACTTTAGAAATAAAATAAAATAAAATAAAATAAAATAAAATAAAATAAAATAAA